>NW_027140466.1:2666860-2671860 GCF_036365525.1 Heterodontus francisci | reverse complement strand
GTGTGTGTGTGTGTGTGTGTGTGTGCATATATATGTAAGTCTCAATGTCTGGGCTGTGGTGTGTGTGTGTGTGTGTGTGTGTGTGTGCATAAAAATAAGTCTCAGTGTCTGGGCTGTGGTGTGTGTGTCTGTGTGTCTGCATATATATAAGTCTCAGTGTCTGGGCTGCGGTGTGTGTGTGGTGTGTGCACATATATAATTCTCAGTGTCTGGGCTATGGTGTGTGTGTGTGTGCGTGCATATATATGTAAGTCTCAATGTCTGGGCTGTGGTGTGTTTGTGTGTGTGTGTGTGTGTGCATATATATAAGTCTCAGTGGCTGGGCTGTGGTGTGTTTGTGTGTGTGTGTGTGTGTGTGTGTGCATATATATAAGTCTCAATGTCTGGGCTGTGGTGTGTTTGTGTGTGTGTGTGTGTGTGTGTGCATATATATAAGTCTCAATGTCTGGGCTGTGGTGTGTGTGTGTGTGTGTGTGTGTGTGTGTGTGTGTGTGTGTGTGTGTGCATATATATAAGTCTCAATGTCTGGGCTGTGGTGTGTTTGTGTGTGTCTGTGTGTGCATATATATAAGTCTCAATGTCTGGGCTGTGGTGTGTGAGTGTGTGTGTGTGTGTGTGCATATATATAAGTCTCAATGTCTGGGCTGTGGTGTGTGAGTGTGTGTGTGTGTGTGTGTGCATATATATAAGTCTCAATGTCTGGGCTGTGGTGTGTGAGTGTGTGTTTGTGTGTGTGCATATATATAAGTCTCAATGTCTGGGCTGTGGTGTGTGAGTGTGTGTGTGTGTGCATATATATAAGTCTCAATGTCTGGGCTGTGGTGTGTGTGTGTGTGCATATATATAAGTCTCAATGTCTGGGCTGTGGTGTGTGAGTGTGTGTGTGTGCATATATATAAGTCTCAATGTCTGCGCTGTGGTGTGTGTGTGTGTGTGTGTGCACATATATAAGTCTCAGTGTCTGGGCTGTGGTGTGTGTGTGTGTGAGTGCATATATATAAGTCTCAGTGTCTGGGCTGTGGTGTGTGTGTCTGTGTGCATATATATAAGTCTCAGTGTCTGGGCTGTGGTGTGTGTGTGTGTTTGTGTGAGTGTGTGTGAGTGTGTGTGTGTGTGTGTGCATATATATAATTCTCAGTGTCTGGGCTGTGGTGTTTGTGTGTATGTGTGTGCATCTATATATAAGTCTCAATGTCTGGGCTGTGGTGTGCTGGTGTGTGTGTGTGCATATATATAAGTCTCAGTGTCTGGGCTGTGGTGTGTGTGTGTGTGTGTGTGTATATATATAATTCTCAGTGTCTGGGCTGTGGTGTGTGTGTGTGTGTGTGTGTGTTTGTGTGAGTGTATGTGAGTGTGTGTGTGTGTGTGCATATATATAAGTCTCAATGTCTGGGCTGTGGTGTGCTGGTGTGTGTGTGTGCATATATATAAGTCTCAGTGTCTGGGCTGTGGTGTGTGTGTGTGTGTGCATATATATAAGTCTCAGTGTCTGTGCTGTGGTGTGTGTGTGGTGTGTGTGTGTGTGCATATATATAAGTCTCAGTGTCTGGGCTGTGGTGTGTGTGTGTGTGTGTGTGTGTGTGTGTGTGTGTGTGTGTGTGTGTGTGTGTGTGTGTGTGTGTGTGTGTGTGTGTGTGTGTGCATATATATAAGTCTCAATGTCTGGGCTGTGGTGTGTGAGTGTGTGCTTGTGCATAAAAATAAGTCTCAGTGTCCGGGGTGTGGTGTGTGTGTCTGTGTGTGTGTGTGTGTGTGTGTGTGTGTGCATATATATAATTCTCAGTGGCTGGGCTGTGGTGTGTGTGTGTGTGTGTGTGTGTGTGTGTGCATATATATAATTCTCAGTGTCTGGGCTGTGGTGTGTGTGTGTGTGTGTGTGTGTGTGTGTGTGTGTGTGTGTGTGTGTGTGTGTGTGTGTGTGTGTGTGTGTGCATATATATAATTCTCAGTGGCTGGGCTGTGGTGTGTGTGTGTGTGTGTGTGTGTGCATATATATGTAAGTCTCTATGTCTGGGCTGTGGTGTGTGTGTGTGTGTGTGTGTGTGTGCATAAAAATAAGTCTCAGTGTCTGGGCTGTGGTGTGTGTGTCTGTGTGTCAGCATATATATAAGTCTCAGTGTCTGGGCTGTGGTGTGTGTGTGGTGTGTGCACATATATAATTCTCAGTGTCTGGGCTGTGGTGTGTGTCTGTGTGTGCATATATATAAGTCTCAGTGTCTGGGCTGTGGTGTGTGTGTGTGTGCATACATATAAGTCTCAGTGTCTGGGCTGTGGTGTGTGTGTGTGTGTGCATAAAAATACGTCTCAGTGTCTGGGCTGTGGTGTGTGTGTCTGTGTGTCTGCATATATATAAGTCTCAGTGTCTGGGCTGTGGTGTGTGTGTGGTGTGTGCACATATATAATTCTCAGTGTCTGGGCTATGGTGTGTGTGTGTGTGTGTGTGTGCATATATATGTAAGTCTCAATGTCTGGGCTGTGGTGTGTGTGTGTGTGTGTGTGTGTTTGTGTGTGTGTGCATATATATAATTCTCAGTGGCTGGGCTGTGGTGTGTGTGTGTGTGTGTGTGTGTGTGTGCATATATATGTAAGTCTCAATGTCTGGGCTGTGGTGTGTGTGTGTGTGTGTGTGTGTGTGTGCATAAAAATAAGTCTCAGTGTCTGGGCTGTGGTGTGTGTGTCTGTGTGTCTGCATATATATAAGTCTCAGTGTCTGGGCTGTGGTGTGTGTGTGGTGTGTGCACATATATAATTCTCAGTGTCTGGGCTATGGTGTGTGTGTGTGTGCGTGCATATATATGTAAGTCTCAATGTCTGGGCTGTGGTGTGTTTGTGTGTGTGTGTGTGTGTGCATATATATAAGTCTCAATGTCTGGGCTGTGGTGTGTTTGTGTGTGTGTGTGTGTGTGCATATATATAAGTCTCAATGTCTGGGCTGTGGTGTGTGTGTGTGTGTGTGTGTGTGAGTGTATGTGAGTGTGTGTGTGTGTGTGCATATATATAAGTCTCAATGTCTGGGCTGTGGTGTGCTGGTGTGTGTGTGTGCATATATATAAGTCTCAGTGTCTGGGCTGTGGTGTGTGTGTGTGTGTGCATATATATAAGTCTCAGTGTCTGTGCTGTGGTGTGTGTGTGGTGTGTGTGTGTGTGCATATATATAAGTC
Organism: Heterodontus francisci; assembly: GCF_036365525.1. NCBI lineage: Eukaryota > Metazoa > Chordata > Chondrichthyes > Heterodontiformes > Heterodontidae > Heterodontus > Heterodontus francisci. The sequence continues at coordinate 2,668,699 of NW_027140466.1, read as the reverse complement.
TCAGTGTCTGGGCTGTGGTGTGTGTGTGTGTGTGTGTGTGTGTGTGTGTGTGTGTGTGTGTGTGTGTGTGTGTGTGTGTGTGCATATATATAAGTCTCAATGTCTGGGCTGTGGTGTGTGTGTGTGTGTGTGTGTGTGTGTGTGTGTGTGTGTGCATATATATAATTCTCAGTGGCTGGGCTGTGATGTGTGTGTGTGTGTGTGTGTGTGTGTGCATATATATAATTCTCAGTGTCTGGGCTGTGGTGTGTGTGTGTGTGTGTGTGTGTGTGTGTGTGTGTGTGTGTGTGTGTGTGTGTGTGCATATATATAATTCTCAGTGGCTGGGCTGTGGTGTGTGTGTGTGTGTGTGTGTGTGCATATATATGTAAGTCTCAATGTCTGGGCTGTGGTGTGTGTGTGTGTGTCTGTGTGTGTGCATAAAAATAAGTCTCAGTGTCTGGGCTGTGGTGTGTGTGTCTGTGTGTCAGCATATATATAAGTCTCAGTGTCTGGGCTGTGGTGTGTGTGTGGTGTGTGCACATATATAATTCTCAGTGTCTGGGCTGTGGTGTGTGTGTGTGTGTGCATATATATAAGTCTCAGTGTCTGGGCTGTGGTGTGTGTGTGTGTGTGTGTGTGTGTGTGTGTGTGTGTGTGTGTGTGTGTGTGTGTGTGTGTGTGTGTGTGTGCATATATATAAGTCTCAGTGTCTGGGCTGTGGTGTGTGTGTGTGTGCATACATATAAGTCTCAGTGTCTGGGCTGTGGTGTGTGTGTGTGTGCATAAAAATACGTCTCAGTGTCTGGGCTGTGGTGTGTGTGTCTGTGTGTCTGCATATATATAAGTCTCAGTGTCTGGGCTGTGGTGTGTGTGTGGTGTGTGCACATATATAATTCTCAGTGTCTGGGCTATGGTGTGTGTGTGTGTGTGTGTGTGTGCATATATATGTAAGTCTCAATGTCTGGGCTGTGGTGTGTTTGTGTGTGTGTGTGCATATATATATAAGTCTCAGTGGCTGGGCTGTGGTGTGTGTGTGTGCATATATATGTAAGTCTCAATGTCTGGGCTGTGGTGTGTGTGTGTGTGTGTGTGTGTGTGTGTGTGTGTGTGCATATATATAATTCTCAGTGGCTGGGCTGTGGTGTGTGTGTGTGTGTGTGCATATATATGTAAGTCTCAATGTCTGGGCTGTGGTGTGTGTGTGTGTGTGTGTGTGTGTGTGTGCATAAAAATAAGTCTCAGTGTCTGGGCTGTGGTGTGTGTGTCTGTGTGTCTGCATATATATAAGTCTCAGTGTCTGGGCTGTGGTGTGTGTGTGGTGTGTGCACATATATAATTCTCAGTGTCTGGGCTATGGTGTGTGTGTGTGTGCGTGCATATATATGTAAGTCTCAATGTCTGGGCTGTGGTGTGTTTGTGTGTGTGTGTGTGTGTGCATATATATAAGTCTCAGTGGCTGGGCTGTGGTGTGTTTGTGTGTGTGTGTGTGTGTGCATATATATAAGTCTCAATGTCTGGGCTGTGGTGTGTTTGTGTGTGTGTGTGTGTGTGCATATATATAAGTCTCAATGTCTGGGCTGTGGTGTGTGTGTGTGTGTGTGTGTGTGTGTGTGTGTGTGTGTGCATATATATAAGTCTCAATGTCTGGGCTGTGGTGTGTTTGTGTGTGTGTGTGTGTGCATATATATAAGTCTCAATGTCTGGGCTGTGGTGTGTGAGTGTGTGTGTGTGTGTGCGCATATATATAAGACTCAATGTCTGGGCTGTGGTGTGTGAGTGTGTGTGTGTGTGTGCATATATATAAGTCTCAATGTCTGGGCTGTGGTGTGTGAGTGTGTGTTTGTGTGTGTGCATATA
>NW_027140466.1:2484360-2486860 GCF_036365525.1 Heterodontus francisci | reverse complement strand
GTCTCAATGTCAGTGCTGTGGTGTGTGTGTGTGTGTGTGTGTGTGTGTGTGTGTGTGTATATATATAAGTCTCAGTGTCTGGGCTGTGGTGAGTGTGTGTGTGTGTGCGTATATATAAGTCTCAATGTCTGGGCTGTGGTGTGTGTGCGTGCGTGTGTGCATATATAGAAGTCTCAGTGCCTGGGCTGTGGTGTGTGTGAGTGTGTGTGTGTGTGCATATATATTAGTCTCAATGTCTGGGCTGTGGTGTGTGTGCGTGCGTGTGTGCATATATAGAAGTCTCAGTGCCTGGGCTGTGGTGTGTGTGTGTGTGTGTGTGTGTGCATATATATAAGTCTCAGTGTCTGGGCTGTGGTGTGTGTGTGTGTGTGCGTGTGTGTGCATATATATAAGTCTCAATGTCTGGGCTGTGGTGTGTGTGTGTGTGCGTGCGTGTGTATATATATAAGTCTCAATGTCTGGGCTGTGGTGTGTGTGTGTGTTTGTGCATGTATATATATAAGTCTCAATGTCTGGGCTGTGGTTTGTGTGCGTGTGTGCATATATATAAGTCTCAGTGTCTGGGCTGTGGTGTGTGTGTGTGTGTGTGTGTGTGTGTGTGTGTGTGTGTGTGTGTGTGTGTGTGTGTGTGTGTGTGTGTGTGTGTGCATATATATAAGTCTCAGTGTCTGGGCTGTGGTGTGTGTGCATATATATAAGTCTCAGTGTCTGGGCTGTGGTGTGTGTGTGTGTGTGCGTGTGTGTGTGCATATATAGAAGTCTCAGTGTCCGGGCTGTGGTGTGTGTGTGTGTGTGTGTGCATATATAGAAGTCTCAGTGTCTGGGCTGTGGTGTGTGTCTGTGCATATATATAAGTCTCAATGTCTGGGCTGTGGTGTGTGTGTGTCCATATATATAAGTCTCAATGTCTGGGCTGTGGTGTATGTGCGTGTGTGTGCATATATATAAGTCTCAGCGTCTGTGCTGTGGTGTGTGTGTGTGTTTGTGTGTGTGTCTGTGTGTGTGTATGTGCATATATATAAGTCTCAGTGTCTGGGCTGTGGTGTGTGTGTGTGTGTGTGTGTGTGTGTCTGTGTGTGTGTGTGTGTGTGCATATATATAAGTCTCAGTGTCAGGGCTGTGGTGTGTGTGTGTGCATATATATAAGTCTCAGTGTCTGGGCTGTGGTGTGTGTGTGTGCATATATATAAGTCTCACTGTCTGGGCTGTGGTGTGTGTGTGTGTGTGTGTGCGTGTGTGTGTGTGTGTGTGTGTGTGCGTGTGTGTGCATATATATAAGTCTCAATGTCTGGGCTGTGGTGTGTGTGTGTGTGTGTGTGTGTGTGTATATATATATATATGTCTCAGTGTCTGGGCTGTGGTGTGTGTGTGTGTGTGTGTGTGTGTGAGTCTGTGTGTGTGTGTGTGTGCATATATATAATTCTCAGTGTCTGGGCTGTGGTGTGAGTGTGTGTGTGTCAGTGTGAGTGTGTGTGTGTGTGTGCATATATATAATTCTCAGTGTCTGGGCTGTGGTGTGTGTGTGTGTGTGTGCGTGTGTGAGTGTGTCTGTGTGTGTGTGTGCATATATATAATTCTCAGTGTCTGGGCTGTGGTGTGAGTGTGTGTGTGTGTGTGTGTAAATATATAAGTCTCAGTGTCTGGGCTGTGGTGTGTGTGTGTGTGTGTGTGTGTGTATATATAAGTCTCAGTGTGTGGGCTGTGGTGTGTGTGTGTGTGTGTGTGCACACATATATAATTCTCAGTGCCTGGGCTGTGGTGTGTCTCTGTGTGTGTGTGTGTGTGTGTGTGCACATATATAATTCTCAGTGCCTGGGCTGTGGTGTGTGTGTGTGTGTGTACGTGTGCGTTTGTGCATATATATAAGTCTCAGTGTCTGGGCTGTGGTGTGTGTGTGTGTGTGTGTGTGCATATATATAAGTCTCAGTGTCTGGGCTGTGGTGGGTGTGTGTGCACATTTATAATTCTCAGTTTCTTGGCTGTGGTGTGTGTGTGTGTGTGTGTGTGTGTGTGTGCATATATATAATTCTCAGTGTCTGGGCTATGGTGTGTGTGTGTGTGTGCATATATATAAGTCTCAGTGTCTGTGCTGTGGTGTGTGTGTGTGTGTCTGTGTGTGTGTGTGTGTGTGTGTGTGTGTATATATATAAGTCTCAGTGTCTGTGCTGTGGTGTGTGTGTGTGTCTGTGTGTGTGTGTGTGTGTGTCTGTGTGTGTGTGTGTGTGCACATATATAATTCTCAGTGTCTGGTCTGTGGTGTGCGTGTGTGTGTTTGTGTGTGCATATATATAAGTCTCAGTGTCTGGGCTGTGGTGTGTGTGTGTGTGTGTGCATATATATGTATATAAGTCTCAATGTCTGGGCTGTGGTGTGTTTGTGTGTGTGCATATATATAAGTCTCAATGTCTGGGCTGTGGTGTGTTTGTGTGTGTGCATATATATAAGTCTCAGTGTCTGGGCTGTGGTGTGTGTGTGTCTGTGTGTGTGTGTGTGTGTGCAT
>NW_027140466.1:1576860-1579360 GCF_036365525.1 Heterodontus francisci | reverse complement strand
TATATCGAAGTCTCGAGGCCTGGAGTGTGTGTGTGTGTGTGTGTGTGTATATATATATATGTATATATATATCGAAGTCTCGAGGCCTGGAGTGTGTGTGTGTGTGTGTGTGTGTGTATATATATATGTATATATATATCGAAGTCTCGAGGCCTGGAGTGTGTGTGTGTGTGTGTGTGTGTGTATATATATATATATGTATATATATATCGAAGTCTCGAGGCCTGGAGTGTGTGTGTGTGTGTGTGTGTGTGTATATATATATATGTATATATATATCGAAGTCTCGAGGCCTGGAGTGTGTGTGTGTGTGTGTGTGTGTATATATATATATGTATATATATCGAAGTCTCGAGGCCTGGAGTGTGTGTGTGTGTGTGTGTGTGTATATATATATATGTATATATATATCGAAGTCTCGAGGCCTGGAGTGTGTGTGTGTGTGTGTGTGTGTATATATATATATGTATATATATATCGAAGTCTCGAGGCCTGGAGTGTGTGTGTGTGTGTGTGTGTGTATATATATATATGTATATATATATCGAAGTCTCGAGGCCTGGAGTGTGTGTGTGTGTGTGTGTGTGTGTATATATATATATGTATATATATATCGAAGTCTCGAGGCCTGGAGTGTGTGTGTGTGTGTGTGTGTGTGTATATATATATATGTATATATATATCGAAGTCTCGAGGCCTGGAGTGTGTGTGTGTGTGTGTGTGTGTGTATATATATATATGTATATATATATCGAAGTCTCGAGGCCTGGAGTGTGTGTGTGTGTGTGTGTGTGTGTGTATATATATATATGTATATATATATCGAAGTCTCGAGGCCTGGAGTGTGTGTGTGTGTGTGTGTGTATATATATATGTATATATATATCGAAGTCTCGAGGCCTGGAGTGTGTGTGTGTGTGTGTGTGTGTATATATATATATATGTATATATATATCGAAGTCTCGAGGCCTGGAGTGTGTGTGTGTGTGTGTGTGTGTATATATATATATGTATATATATATCGAAGTCTCGAGGCCTGGAGTGTGTGTGTGTGTGTGTGTGTGTATATATATATATGTATATATATATCGAAGTCTCGAGGCCTGGAGTGTGTGTGTGTGTGTGTGTGTGTATATATATATATGTATATATATATCGAAGTCTCGAGGCCTGGAGTGTGTGTGTGTGTGTGTGTGTGTATATATATATATGTATATATATATCGAAGTCTCGAGGCCTGAGTGTGTGTGTGTGTGTGTGTGTATATATATATATGTATATATATATCGAAGTCTCGAGGCCTGGAGTGTGTGTGTGTGTGTGTGTGTGTATATATATATATGTATATATATATCGAAGTCTCGAGGCCTGGAGTGTGTGTGTGTGTGTGTGTGTGTGTATATATATATATGTATATATATATCGAAGTCTCGAGGCCTGGAGTGTGTGTGTGTGTGTGTGTGTGTGTATATATATATATATGTATATATATATCGAAGTCTCGAGGCCTGGAGTGTGTGTGTGTGTGTGTGTGTGTATATATATATATGTATATATATATCGAAGTCTCGAGGCCTGGAGTGTGTGTGTGTGTGTGTGTGTGTGTATATATATATATGTATATATATATCGAAGTCTCGAGGCCTGGAGTGTGTGTGTGTGTGTGTGTGTGTGTATATATATATATGTATATATATATCGAAGTCTCGAGGCCTGGAGTGTGTGTGTGTGTGTGTGTGTGTGTATATATATATATGTATATATATATCGAAGTCTCGAGGCCTGGAGTGTGTGTGTGTGTGTGTGTGTGTATATATATATGTATATATATCGAAGTCTCGAGGCCTGGAGTGTGTGTGTGTGTGTGTGTGTGTATATATATATATGTATATATATATCGAAGTCTCGAGGCCTGGAGTGTGTGTGTGTGTGTGTGTGTGTGTGTATATATATATATGTATATATATATCGAAGTCTCGAGGCCTGGAGTGTGTGTGTGTGTGTGTGTGTGTGTATATATATATATGTATATATATATCGAAGTCTCGAGGCCTGGAGTGTGTGTGTGTGTGTGTGTGTGTATATATATATATATGTATATATATATCGAAGTCTCGAGGCCTGGAGTGTGTGTGTGTGTGTGTGTGTGTGTATATATATATATGTATATATATATCGAAGTCTCGAGGCCTGGAGTGTGTGTGTGTGTGTGTGTGTGTGTATATATATATATGTATATATATATCGAAGTCTCGAGGCCTGGAGTGTGTGTGTGTGTGTGTGTGTGTGTATATATATATATATGTATATATATATCGAAGTCTCGAGGCCTGGAGTGTGTGTGTGTGTGTGTGTGTGTATATATATATATATGTATATATATATCGAAGTCTCGAGGCCTGGAGTGTGTGTGTGTGTGTGTGTGTGTGTATATATATATATGTATATATATATCGAAGTCTCGAGGCCTGGAGTGTGTGTGTGTGTGTGTGTGTGTGTG
>NW_027140466.1:1472500-1571847 GCF_036365525.1 Heterodontus francisci | reverse complement strand
TCCCCCACTCTCGTACCCCACTCCACTCCCCCACTCCCATACCTCACTCCCCTTCACAACTCCCCTACCCTGCTCCCCTACCCCTCTCCCCTACCCCGATCCCCCACTCCGCTCCCCCACTCCGCTCCCCCACTCCTCATCCCACTCCGCACCCCCACTCCCCACCCCCACTCCCCTGCCCCACTCCCCTCTCCCACTCCCTGACACCTCACCCGCTGCCCCAACCCCCTGCCCCACTCCCCTGCTCCACACCCCTGCCCCACTCCCCTGCCCCACTCCGCTACCCCACTCCGCTACCCCACTCCGCTACCCCACTCTGCTACCCCACTCTGCTACCCCACTCCGCTACCCCACTCCGCTACCCCACTCCGCTCCCCCACTCCCCTCCCCTACCGCTGTCCGCTCCCCAACTTTCCTAGCCCACTCCCCACCCCTCCACCTCCTCACTGCCTTCCACCACCCAACTCTCCTACCTCACACACATCCCCCACTCCACTCCCCAACTCCCATTCGCTCCACTCCCCTCCCCCACTCCACTCCCCTCTCCAAGCCCCCACTCACTGACGCCACTCCCCTACCCATTCCCTGTCCCCCACTCCCCTCCCTATTCCCTGTCCCCCACTCCCCTCCCTCACTCCCCTACCGCACTCACAAACCCCACTCCGCTTTCCCACTCCTCCACACCACTCCCTTCCCCCTCTCCTCTCCGCAAATCCCCTTCCCCCTCCCCCTCCCCAACTCCCCTCCCCAACGCACCTCCCCCGCTCCCCTCCCCCACTCCCCTCCCCCGCACCACTCGTCAACTCCCCTCCCCCACTCCCCTACTCCACTCCCCTCCTTCCACTCCCCTCCGCAACACCCCTCGTCAACTCCCCTCTGCCACACCACTCGTCAACTCCCCTCCCCCACTCCCCTCGTCAACTCCCCTCCCCCACTCCCCTCCTACACTCCCCTACCAGCTCCCCTCACCCGCCCCCTCCCCCACTCCCCTCCCCCACTCACCTCCCCCTCTCCCCTCCCCCTCTCTCCTCCCCCTCTCTCCTCCCCCACTCTCCCCTCCCCCCCACTCTCCTCCCCCACTCTCCCCTCCCCCACTCTCCTCCCCCACTCTCCCCTACCCCACTCTCCCCTTCCCCACTCTCCTCTCCCCCACTCTCCCCTCCCCCACTATCCCCTCCCCCCTCTCCTCCCCCACTCTCCTCCTCCACTTCCCTCCTCCTCTCCCCTCCCCCACTCTCCTCCCCCACTCTCCCCTACCCCACTCTCCCCTTCCCCACTCTCCTCTCCCTCACTCTCCCCTCCCCCACTCTCCCATCCCCCCTCTCCTCCCCCACTCTCCTCCCCCACTCCCCTCCCCCTCTCCCCTCCCCCACTCCCCTCCCCCACTCCGCTCCCCAACTCTCCTACCTCACACACCTCCGCCACTCCCCTTCCCTCCACAACCCACCTCCCCTACCCCGCACACGTCACCCGCTCCACTTACACACTCCCCTTCCCTCCACCTCCTCACTGCGCTCCCCTATCCCACTCCCCTATCCCACTCCACATTCCCCTATCCCACTCCACATTCCCACTCCCCTACACCACTCCCATAACTCACTCCCCTCCCGAACTCCGCTACCCCACTCCCCAACTCCGCTACCCCACTCCCCTCCCCCATTCCCCTAACCCCTTCCCCTAGCACACCCCCTCCAACACTCCCCTCCCCCCTCTCCAGTCCACCTCTGCGCTTCCCTGCACCTCATCACTGCCCTCCCCTACCACACTCCCATCCCCCACACCCCTCTCACACTAACCTCCCCCACTCCCCTCCCAACTCCCCTCGCCCACTCCCCTACCACACACCCCTACCCAACTCCGCTTACCTCCACCTCCTCACTGCCCTACTCTACCACACTCCCATCCCAAACTACCGTCCCCCACTCCCCAACCGCACACCCCTCCACAACACCCCGACCACCAACCCCTACCCAACACCCCTACCCCACTCCCCTACCCCATTCCACTACCCCAGTCCCGTTGCCAATCCCCTACCTCACTCGCCTCACACACTTCCCTACCCACCTCTCCTAACCCCCTCCCCGACCCCACTCCCCTTCCCTCCACCTCCTCACTGCACTCCAGTACCCAACTCCCCTACCCACACACCTCCACCATGCCACTCCCTCATTCCCCTTCCCTCCAGCTCCTCCCAGCGCTCCCCTACCCAACACCCCTATCCCACTCCCCTACCCCACTCCCCTAAACTACACCCCTCCCCCACACCACACCCCCACTCCACTCCCCCACTCCCCTTACCTCCACCACCTCACTGCGCTCCCCTACCCCACTCACCTCCCCTACTCCCCTTCCTTCTCCTCCTCACTGCCCTCCCCTACCCAACTCCCCAACGCCACTGCCCTCCCCCACTCCCCACGCGACTCCCCTTCACTCCACCTCATCACTGCCCTCTCCTACCCCACACCGCTCCGCACTCCCCTCCTCACTTCCCTCCCCCACTCCCCTCCACATTTTCCTCCCTCACTCCCCACCCCATACCACTACCTCTCTCCCCTCCCCCACTACCCTCCCCCACTCCCCTCCACCACTCCCCTCCTCTCCCCAACTCCCCTATCCCACTCTCCTCCCACACTCCACACCCTCACTCACCTCCCCAGATCCCCACACCCACTCCCCTCCCGCACTAACCTCCCCCACAACCCTCCCCCATTCCCCTACCCCTCTCCCCTCCCCCTCTCCCCTCCCCCACTCTCCCCTCCCCCACTCTCCCCTCCCCCACTCTCCTCCCCCTCTCTCCTCCCCCACTCTCCTCCCCCACTCTCCTCCCCCACTCTCCTCCCCCACTCTCCTCCCCCACACCGCTCCCCAAGTCTCCTATCTCACAACCGTCCCCCACTCCCCTTCCCTCCACAACCAATCTCCCCTATCCAGCACACCTCCCCCACTCCACTTACACACTCCCCTTCCCTCCACCTCCTCACTGCGCTCCCCTATCCCACTTCCCTATCCCACTCCACATACCCCAACCCACTCCACATTCCCACTCCCCTCCCCCCACTCCAGTCCACGTCTGCACTTCCCTGCACCTATTCACTGCCCTCCCCTACCACACTCCCATCCCCACTACCCTCCAGCACTCCCCTACCCCACACCCCTACCGCACTCCGCTCCCCCACTCCCCTCCCCTCACCCACTCCCATCCCCCACTCCCCTACCCCACACCATTCACACACTAACCTCCCCCACTACCCTCCCAACTCCCCTCGCCCACTCCCCTACCACGCACCCTACCCAACTCCGCTTACCTCCACCTCCTCACTGTCCTACTCTACCGCACTCCCATCCTACACATACCCTCCTCCACTACCCTCCCCCACTCCCCAACCGCACACCCCTCCACAACACCCCGACCCCACACCCCTACCCCACACCCCTACCCCACTCCCCTACCCCATTCCACTACCCCAGCCCCGTTGCCAATCCGCTACCTCACTCCCTTCCCACACTTCCCTACCCACCTCTCCTAACCCCCTCCCCTACCCCACTCCCCTTCCCTCGACCTCCTCACTGCACTCCAGTACCCAATCCCCTACCCACATACCTCCACCACTCCACTCCCTGATTCCCCTTCCCTCCACCTCCTCCCTGCGCTCCCCTACCCAACTCCCCTATCCCACTCCCCTACCCCACTCCCCTACCCCACTCCCCTAAACTACACCCCTCCCCCACTCCACACCCCCACTCCCCTTACCTCCACCACCTCACTGCGCTCCCCTACCCCACTCTCCTACCCCACTCTCCTATCCCACTCCACTTTCCCACTCCCCGACCCCACTCCCCTAACTCACTTCCCTCCCACTCTCACCACCCCTTCTCCCCTTCCTTCTCCTCCTGACTGCTCTCCCCTACCCAACTCCCCAATGCCACTGCCCTCCCCCACTCCCCACGTTACTCCCCTTCACTCCATCTCATCACTGCCCTCCCCTACCCCACACCCCTCCCCACTCCCATCCCTACTCCCCTCCCCACTTCCCTCCCCCACTCCCCTCCACATTCTCCGACCTCACTCCCCACCCCATACCCCTACCTCACTCCCCTCCCCCACTCCCCTCCGCCACACCCCTCGTCAACTCCCCTCCGCCACACCACTTGTCAACTCCCCTCCCCCACTACCCTCGTCAACTCCCCTCCCCCACACCCCTCCCACACTCCCCTACCAGCTCCCCTCACCCGCCCCCTCCCCCACTCCCCTCCCCCACTCACCTCCCCCTCTCCCCTCCCCCTCTCTCCTCCCCCTCTCTCCTCCCCCACTCTCCCCTCCCCCCCACTCTCCTCACCCACTGTCCCCTCCCCCACTCTCCTCCCCCACTCTCCCCTACCCCACTCTCTCCTCCCCCACTCTCCCCTCCCCCACTCTCCTCTCCCCCACTCTCCCCTCCCCCACTCTCCTCCCCCCTCTCCTCCCCCACTCTCCTCCCCCACTCCCCTCCCCCTCTCCCCTCCCCCACTCCCCTCCCCCACTCCGCTCCCCAACTCTCCTACCTCACACACCTCCGCCACTCCCCTTCCCTCCACAACCCACCTTCCCTACCCCGCACACGTCACCCGCTCCACTTACACACTCCCCTTCCCTCCACCTCCTCACTGCGCTCCCCTATCCCACTCCCCTATCCCACTCCACATTCCCCTATCCCACTCCACATTCCCACTCCCCTACACCACTCCCCTAACTCACTCCCCTCCCCAACTCCGCTACCCCTCTCCCCAACTCCGCTACCCCACTCCCCTGCCCCATTCCCCTAACCCCTTCCCCTAGCACACCCCCTCCAACACTCCCCTCCCCCCTCTCCAGTCCACCTCTGCGCTTCCCTGCACCTCTTCACTGCCCTCCCCTACCACACTCCCATCCCCCACTACCCTCCCGCACTCCCCTACCCCACTCCCCTACCGCACTCCACTCCCCCACTCCCCTCCCCCACACCCCTCTCACACTAACCTCCCCCACTCCCCTCCCAACTCCCCTCGCCCACTCCCCTACCACACACCCCTACCCAACTCCGCTTACCTCCACCTCCTCACTGCCCTACTCTACCACACTCCCATCCCAAACTACCGTCCCCCACTCCCCAACCGCACACCCCTCCACAACACCCCGACCACACACCCCTACACAACACCCCTACCCCACTCCCCTACCCCATTCCACTACCCCAGTCCCGTTGCCAATCCCCTACCTCACTCGCCTCCCACACTTCCCTACCCACCTCTCCTAACCCCACTCCCCTACCCCACTCCCCTAAACTACACCCCTCCCCCACTCCACACCCCCACTCCCCTTACCTCCACCACCTCACTGCGCTCCCCTACCCCACTCTCCTACCCCACTCTCCTATCCCACTCCACTTTCCCACTCCCCGACCCCACTCCCCTAACTCACTTCCCTCCCACACTCACCACCCCTTCTCCCCTTCCTTCTCCTCCTGACTGCTCTCCCCTACCCAACTCCCCAACGCCACTGCCCTCCCCCACTCCCCACGTTACTCCCCTTCACTCCACCTCATCACTGCCCTCCCCTACCCCACACCCCTCCCCACTCCCCTCCCCACTCCCCTCCCCACTTCCCTCCCCCACTCCCCTCCCCATTCTCCTACCTCACTCCCCACCCCATACCCCTACCTCACTCCACTCCCCCACTCACATAACACACACCCCTCCCCCACTCCCCTCCCCCACTCCCCTCTCCCACTTTTCTCCGACCCAACTCCACTCCCCACTCCCCTTCCCTCCACCTCCTGACTGCACACCCCTACCAGACTCCACGACACCACTCTGCACCCCCACTCCCCTCCTCTACTCCCCTACCCCACCGCACATCCCTCCCAAACTCCCCTACCAGACGCCCTCCCCCACTCCCCTCCCCCTCTCCCCTCCCCAAATCGCCTCCCCCAGTCCCATTACCAAATCGCCTCCCCCAGTCCCCTTACCAAATCGCCTCCCCCACTCCGCTTCCCTCCACCTCCTTACAGCCCTCCTCTACTCCACTCCCCTACAACACTCTGATCCCCCACTAGCCCCACCAATCCCCTACCCCGCTTCTCTCCAAAACTCCCCTACCCACTCCCCACCCCCACTCACCTACACCACTTCCCTCTCCCACTCCCTGACATAACTCCCCTACCCCACTCCCCTACCCCACTCTCTTACCGCACTCCCCTTCCCTCCACCTCCTCACTGCACTCCAGTACCCAACTCCCCGACGCCACTGCCCTCCCCCACTCCCCACGACACTCCCCCACTGCCCTACCTCGCTCCATTCCCCCAGTTACCACCCCCACTACCTTACCCCACTCCCCTCCACACTCTCCTCCCCAATCCCCTCCCCACCCCCGTCCCCACTTCCCTCCCCCACTCCCCCACCCCACTCACCTAACACACACCCTACCCCACTCCACTCCCCCATTCCCCCTCCCACTCCCCTTCCCTCCATCTCCTCACTGCACCCCTACCCAAATCCCCTCCCCACTCCCCTTCCCTCCACCTCCTTACAGCCCACCCCTACCACACTTCCCGACACCACACTGCACCCCCACCCCCTCCTCCACTCCCCTACCCCACTACCCCACCGCACCTCCCTCCCAAACTCCCCTACCAGACGCCCACCCCCACTCCCCTCCCCCAAACCTCTCCCCACACCCCTCCCCCACTCCCCTCCCCTACTCCCCTCCCCCACTCCCCTCCCCCACTCCCCTCCCCCAATCCGCACCCCCACTCCCCAAGCCCACTCCCCTCCCCCACTCCCCTCCCCAACTCCCCTTCCCTCCACCTCCTTCCAGCGCTCCCCTACTCCACTCCCCTACACCACTCTGATCCCCCACTAGCCTCACCACTCCCCTACCCGACTCCCCTCCAAAACTCCCATACCCTCTCCCCACCCCCACTCACCTACACCATTCCCCTAACCCACTCCCTGTCCCCCACTCTCCTCCCCCACTCCCCTCCCCAACTCCCCTCGCCCAGTCTCCTCCCACACTCCCCTCCCTCACTGCCCTCCAACTCCCCTACAACTCTAACCTCCCCCACTCCCCTCCTCACTCTCCTCCGCACTCCCCTCCCCACTCCCCTCCCTCACTCCCCTCCCCCACTCCCCTCCTCACTCACTTCCCACACTAACCTTCCCCACTCGCTCCCCCACGCCCCTCCCCACTCACCTCCCACACTAACCTCCCCCACTCGCCTCCCCACTCCTCTCCCCACTCCCCTCCCGCTCTTGCCTCCCCCAATCCCCTCCTCCACTCCCAAACTCCCCTCCCCCACTCACCTCACTCACTAATCTCCCCCACTCCCCTCCCACACTAACCTCCCCCACTCCCCTCCCAACTCCCCTCGTCCACTCCGCTACCCCACTCCGCTTACCTCCACATCCTCACTGCACGACTCCACCACACTCCCATCCCCCACTACCCTCCCCCACTACCCTCCCCCACTCCCCAACCGCACTCCCCTCCACAACACCCCTACCCCTCTCCCCTACCCCAAACCCGACCCCACACCCCTACCCCACACCCCTACCCCAGTCCATTACCCCAGTCTCATCGCCAATCTCCTCTCTCACACCCCACCCATACTCCCATACCCACCTCTCCTACCCCACTCCCCTACCCCACTCCCCTTCCCGCCACCTCCTCACTTCACTCCAGTACCCAGATCCCCTACGCCACTGCCCTCCCCCACTGCCCTACCTCACTCCACTCCACCATTTACCCCTCCCACTACCTTACCCCACTCCCCTCTCCACTCCCCTCCCCACTTCCATCCCCACTTCCCTCCCCCACTCCCCTCCCCTTTCTCCTACCACACTCCCCACCCCATACCCATACCCCACTCCCCTCCCCCACTGCCCTACCTCACTCCACTCCCCCAGTTAACGCACCCACTACCTTACCCCACTCCCCTTCCCACTCCACTCCAAACGCCCCTCCCCCACTCCCCTCCCCATTCCCCTACCTCACTCCCCACCCATACCCATACCTCAATCCCCTCTCCCACTCCCCTTCCCTCCATCTCCTCACTGCCCCCCTACCAAACCCCCCTCCCCACTCCCCTTCCCTCCACCTCCGAACAGCACACCCCGACCACACTCCCCGACACCACTCTGCACCCCCACCCCCTCCTCCACTCCACTACCCCACTGCACTTCCCTCCCAAACTCCCCTCCCCCAGGCCCCTCTCCCACGCCCCTCTCGCACTCTGCTCCCCAACTGTCCTCCCCAACTCCCATACCCCACTATCCACCCCTCCCCAACTCCCCTACCACAATGCCCTACACCACGCCCCTCCCCAACTCCCCTCCCCAACTGTCCTTCCCTCCACCTCCTTACATCCCTCCCCTACTCCACTCCCCTACACCACTCCCGTACCCTCTCCCCACACCACTCACCTACACCACTCCACTAACCCACTCCCTGTCCCCAATCCCCTCCCTCACCCCAGTCCCCCACTCACCTACCCAACACCCATCACTCACTCCCCTACAAACTACGCTCCCCAACTCCACTACCGCACTGCCCTCCCCCACTCCCCGCCACAACTCCCCTCCCCCACTCAACACCTCCCCTACCCACTCCCCGCCCCCACTGCCCTACCTCACTCCACTCACCCAGTTACCGCCCCCACTACCTTGCCCCACTCCCCTCCCCACTCCCTTCCCCCACTCGCCTCCCCATACCCCTACCTCACTCCACTCCCCCACTCCCGTACCCCACTTACATAACATACACCCCTCCCCCACTCCCCTCCCCCATTCCCCTCTCCAACCCCCTTCCCTCCATCTCCTCACCTCCTTTCAGCCCACCCCTACCACACTCCCCGACACCACTCTGCACCCCCACCCCCTCCTCCACTCCCCTACCCCACTACCCCACCGCACTTCCCTCCCAAACTCCCCTACCAGACGCCCTCCCCCACTCCCCTCCCCCACACCCATCCCCACACCCCTTCCCCACTCCCCCACTCCCCTCGCCCACTCCCCTCCCCCTCCCCCTCCCCCACACCCCTCGCCCACTACCCTACCGCTATGGCCTACCCCACGCCCCTCCACAACTCCCTTCCCCAACTCCCCTTCCCTCCATCTCCTGACAGTCCTCCCCTACTCCAATCCCCTACAGTACTCTGCTCCCCCACTAGCCCCACCACTCCCCTACCCCACTCCCCTCCAAAACTCCCATAACCTCTCCCCACCCCCACTCACCTACACCACTCCCCTAACCCACTCCCTGTCCCTCAATCCATTCCCTGACTACCCAAACCCCACTCGCCTCCCCCACGCACCTCCCCAACTCCCCTCCTCCACACCTCGACCCCACTCTCCACCCCTCTCCTCGAGGCAACACCCCTCCCCCACACCTCGCCCCACTCCCTGCCTCAACTCCCCCACCCCACACTCCCCTCCCGCACTCCCCTCCACCACTCCCCTCCCCCACTCCCCTCCCCCACTCCCTTCCTAAACTCCCCTCCCCCACACCCCTCCTCAACTCCCCTAACTCCCCTTCCCCACTCCCCTCCACCACTCCCCACCCCAACTCCCCTCCCCCACTCAACTCCCCTACCACGCACTCTTCCCCACACTCCTCCCCACACCCCTCCCCTACTCCCCACTCCCACTCCCCTCCTCCACTCCCCTCCCCACTGCCCTCCACCAAAACCCCCACCACACTCCCCTCCCACACTCCCCTCCCCCAAATCCCCTGCCCCAATTCCCCTACCGCACTCCCATCCCGCACTCCCATCCCCCACTACCCTCCCCAACTACCCTCCCCCACTACCCTCTCCCACTCCACTGCCCCACTCCACTCCCCCACTCCACTCCCCCACTCCATTCCCCCACTCCACTCCCCCCTCCCCACCCCCACTCTCCTCCCCCACTCCCCACCCCACTCAACACCCCCACGCCACACCCCCACTCACCTATCCCACTCCCATCCCGCACTCCCCTCCCCCACTCCCCTCCCCCACTCTCCTCCTCCACTCTCCTCCCCACTCTCCTCCCAAACTCTCCTCCCCCACTCCCCTCATCTAATCCCCTACCCCACTCCAATACACCACTCCCCTACTCCACTCCCCTACTGCGCTCCACTCCCCCACACCCCTCCTCAACTCCCCTCCCTCACTCCCCTAACCCACAACCCTCTCCAACACTTCTCCCTCACTCCCCTCCCCCACTCCCCTCCCCCACTCCCCCACTCCCATCCCACACTAACCTCCCCCACATTCCTCCCCACTGTCCTCCCCGACTCCCCTACCCCAAATCCCCTCATCCCACTCCACTCGCATACCGCAGTCCCCTCCACAACTCCCCTACCCGACTCCCCGAACCAGCCCCCGTCAACACACCCCTACCACACTAACCTCCCCCACTAACCTCCCCCACACTTACCTCCCCACACTCCTCCCCACACTCCTCCACACAGTCCTCCCCACTAACCTCCTCCACACCCCCCCATTCCCCTACCCCAAATCCCCTTCCACAAATCCCCTACCCCAAATCCCCTCCCCAAATCCCCTCCCCCAAATCCCCGCCCCCACTCCATTCGCATACCGCACTCCCCTCCACAACTCCCCTACCCGACTCCCCTACCCAACCCCCCGTCACCACACCCCTACCACACTCCCCTCCCCCACTCCGCTACCCGACTCCCATACCCCACACCCCTACCCCAGTCCCCGACCCCACTCCCCGACCCCACTCCCCGACCGCACTCCACGACCCCACTCCATGACCGCAATCACCCGACCCCACTCACCCGACCCCACTCACCCGATCACACTCCCCACCCCCACACCCCAACCCCACTCCCCACCCCCATGCCCCCCCCTAATCCCCTCCCCCACACCTCTACCCCACTCTCCTCACCTCTCCTCTCTGCAACACCCCTCCCAAACTCCCCTCCCCCACTCCCCTCCCCCCGTCCCCACACCCCGTACCACACTCCCCTCCCCCACCCCGCTCCCCCACCCCGATCCCCCACTCCCCTCACACACTAACCTCCCCCACACTCCTCCCCACACTCCTCCGCACACTCCTCCCCCACTCCCCTCCCCCACTGCCCTCCCCCAAATTCCGTACCCCAAATTCTGTACCCCAAATCCTGTACCCCAAATCCCCTCCACCAAATCCCCTCCCACACTCCACTCGCTAACCGTACTCCCCTCCACAACTCCCCGACCCGACTCCCCTACCCAACCCCCCGTCAATACACCCCTACCACACTCCCCTCCCCCACTCCCCTCCCCCACTCCCTACCCAACTCCCCTACTCCACTCCCAGACCCCACTTCCGACTCCACTCCACAACTCCACTCTGCACTCCACTCCCCTACTCCACTCCTCTCCCCCACACCTATCCTCAACTCCCCTCCCTAACTCCCCTCCCTAACACCCCTCCCCAACTCCCCTCCCTCCATCCCCTCCCCCTCCCACACTAACCTCCCACACTAACCTCCCACACTAACCTCCCCCACACTCCTCCCCACACTCCTCCCCACACTCCTCCCCAAAGTCCTCCCCAATCCCCAACCCCAATTCCCCGACCCCAAATCCCTTCCCCCAAATCCACTCCCCCAAATCCCCTTCCCCAAATAACCTCCCCCACTCCACCCGTATAGCGCACTCCCATCCACAACTCCCCTACCCGACTCCCCTACACAACCCCCGTCACCACACCCCCTACCACACTCCCCTCCCCCACTTCGCTCCCCCACCCCCTCCCACACTAACCTCCCCCACACTCCTCCCCACACTCCTCCGCACACTCCTCCCCCACTACCCTCCCCCACTGCCCTCCCCCACTCCCCTCCCCCAAATTCCGTACCCCAAATTCCGTACCCCAAATCCCCTACCCCAAATCCCCTACCCCAAATCCCCTCCCCCAAATCCCCTCCCCCACTCCACTCGCATACCGCACTCCCCTCCACAACTTCCCTACCCGACTCCCCTACCCAACCCCCCGTCAATACACCCCTACCACACTCCCCTCCCCCACTCCCCTCCCCAACTCCCCTACCCCACTCCCCTACCCCATCCCAGACGGCACACCCCTACTCCACTACCCTACTTCACTGTGCACTCCACTCCCCTACTCCACTCCTCTTCCCCACACCCATCCTCAACTCCCCTCCCTAACTCCCCTCCCTAACACCCCTCCCCAACTCCCCTCCCTTACTCCCCTAACCCACTACCCTCCCCCATTTCTCTAACCCACTACCCTCCCCAACTACCCTCCCCCACTACCCTCCCCACTCTCCTCCCACACTGACCTCCCACACTAACCTCCCCCACACTAACCTCCCCCACACTAACCTCCCCCACACTCCCACCCACACTCCTCCCCAAAGTCCTCATCCACGCCCCTACCCCAGGTCCCCACCCCAAATCCCCTCCCCCAAATCCCCTCCCACAAATACCCTCCCCCACTCCACCCGCATACCGCACTCCCCTCCACAACTCCCCTACCCGACGCCCCTACCCAACCCCCCGTCACCACACCCCCTACCACACTCCCCTCCCCCACTCCCCTACCCCACTCCCCTACCCCACTCCCCTAACCCACACCCCTACTCTACTCCTCTACTCCACTCTACACACCCCTCCTCAACTCCCCTCCCTAACTCCCCTCCCTAACACCCCTCCCCAACTCCCCTCCCTCCCTCCCCTAACCCACTACCCTCCCCCATTTCCCTAATCCACTACCCTCCCCAACTCCCCGCCCCAACTCCCCTCCCCCACTCCCCTCCCACACTAACCTCCCACACTAACCTCCCCCACACTCCTCCCCACACTCCTCCCCCACTCCCCTCCCCCACTCCCCTCCCCCACTCCCCTCCCCCAAATCCCGTACCCCAAATCCTCTACCCCAAATCCCCTACCCCAAATCCCCTACCCCAAATCCCCTCCCCCACTCCACTCGCATACCGCACTCCCCTCCACAACTCCTTAACCCGACTCCCCTACCCAACCCCCCGTCACTACACCCCTACCACACTCCCCTCCCCCACTCTCCTCCCCCACTCCCCTACCCCACTCCGCTACCCCACTCCCAGACACCACTCCCCTACTCCACTCCCCTACTCCACACTTCACTCCACTCCCCTACTCCACTCCACTCCCCCACATCCCTCATCAACTCCCCTCCCTTACTCCACTCCACTCCCCCACACCCTCCTCAACTCCCCTCCCTAATACCCCTCCCTAACTCCCCTCCCCAACTCCACTCCCTCACTCCCCTCCCCCACTCCCCTCCCCCACTCCCCTCCCCAATTCCCTCCCCCACTCCCAGACACCACTCCCCTACTCCACTCCCCTACTCCACACTGCACTCCACTCCCCTACTCCACTCCTCTCCCCCACACCCATCCTCAACTCCCCTCCCTAACTCCCCTCCCTAACACCCCTCCCCAACTCCCCTCCCTTACTCCCCTAACCCACTACCCTCCCCCATTTCCCTAACCCACTACCCTCCCCAACTCCCCTCCCCCACTCCCCTCCCACAATAACCTCCCCCACACTAACCTCCCCCACACTAACCTCCCCCACACTCCTCCCCACACTCCTCCCCAAAGTCCTCCCCCACTCCCCTACCCCAAGTCCCCTACCCCAAATCCCTTCCCCCAAATCCACTCCCCCAAATCCCCTCCCCCAAATAACCTCCCCCACTCCACCCGCATACCGCACTGCCCTCCACAACTCCCCTACCCGACTCCCCTACCCAACCCCCCGTCACCACACCCCCTACCACACTCCCCTCCCCCACTCCGCTCTCCCACTCCCCTCCCACACTAACCTCCCCCACACTCCTCCCCCACTCCCCTCCCCCACTCCCCTCCCCCACTCCCCTCCCCCAAATTCCGTACCCCAAATTCCGTACCCCAAATCCCCTACCCCAAATCCCCTACTCCCAAATCCCCTCCCCCAAATCCCCACCCCACTCCACTATAAACCGCACTCCCCTCCACAACTCCCCTACCCGACTCCCCTACCCAACCCCCCGTCACTACACCCCTACCACACTCTCCTCCCCCACTCGCCTCCCCACTCCCCTCCCCCACTCCCCTATCCCACTCCCCTACCCCACTCCCAGACCCCACTCCCCTTCTCCACTCCCCTACTCCACTCTGAACTCCACTCCCCTACTCTACTCCAATCCCCCACATCCCACGTCAACTCCCGTCCCTAACTCCCCCCTAACGCCCCTCCCAAACTCCCCTCCCTCACTCCCCTAACCCACTACCCTCCCCCATTTCCCTAACCCACTACCCTCCCCAACTCCCCTCCACCACTCCCCTCCCCCACTCCACTCCCCCACTCCCCTCTCACACTAACCTCCCACACTAACCTCCCACACTAACCTCCCCCACACTCCTCCCCACACTCCTCCCCACTCTCCTCCCCAAAGTCCTCCCCCACTCCCCTACCCCAGGTCCCCTACCCCAAATCCCTTCCCCCAAATCCCCTCCCCCAAATCCCCTCCCCCAAATACCCTCCGCCACTCCACCCGCATACCGCACTCCCCTCCACAACTCCCCTACCCGACTCCCCTACGCAACCGTCCGTCACCACACCCCCTACCACACTCCCCTCCCCCAGTCCCCTCCCCCTCTCCCCTCCCACACTAAACTCCTCCACACTCCTCCCCACACTCCTCCGCACACTACTCCCCCACTCCCCTCCCCCACTCCCCTCCCCCACTCCCCTACGCCAAATTCCGTACCCCAAATTCCTTACCCCAAATTCCGTACCCCACATTCCGTACCCCAATTCCCCTGCCCCAAATCCCCTACCCCAAATCCCCTCCCCCAATCCCCTCCACAACTCCCCTACCCGACTCCCCTACCCAACCCCCCGTCACCACACCCCTACCACACTCCCCTCCCCCACTCCGCTCCCCCACTCCCTGACCCCACTCCCCGACCCCACTCCCCGACCCCACTCCCCGACCCCACTCACACGACCCCACTCAGCCGACCTCACTCACCCGACCCCACTCACCCGACACCACTCACCCGACCCCACTCACCCTACCCCACTCCCCACTCCTCATCCCACTTCCCAAACCCACTCCCCAACCCCACTCCCCACGACCATGCCCCTCCCCTAATCCCCTCTCCTAATACCCTCCCCCACTCCTCTACCCCTCTCTCCTCACCTCTCCTCTAACCCACTCTCCTCACCTCTTCTCTCCGAAACACCCCTCCCCAATTCCCCACCCACACTCCCCTCCCCATCTCCCCTCACCAAACCACTCCCCCACTCCACACCCCCTCTCCCCTCCCCCACTCCCCTCCCCCACTCCCCTCCCCAAATCCCCTCCCCCAAATCCCCTCCCCCAAATCCCATACCCCAAATCCCAT
This sequence comes from Heterodontus francisci, assembly GCF_036365525.1. Lineage (NCBI taxonomy): Eukaryota > Metazoa > Chordata > Chondrichthyes > Heterodontiformes > Heterodontidae > Heterodontus > Heterodontus francisci. The sequence goes on along the minus strand of NW_027140466.1, from coordinate 1,556,446 downwards.
ACCCCAAATCCCCTCCCCCACTCGCCTACTGCTCTCCCCTCCACAAACCCCCTCCACAACTCCCTTACCCGACTCCCCTACCCAACCCTCCGTCACCACTTCCCTACCACACTCCCCGACCACACTCACCTACTACACGCCTCTACCCCACTCTCCTCCCCTCTCCTCTCCGCAACACCCCTCCCCACTCCTCTCCCCCACTCCCCTCCCACACTCCCCTCCCACTACTCCTCCCCACACTCCTCCCCACACTCCTCCCCACAGTCCTCCCCCAGTCCCCTACCCCAAATCCCCTATCACAAATCCCCTCCCACAAATCCCCTCCCCCAATTCCCCTCCCCCACTCCACTCGTATACTGCACTCCCCTCCACAACTCCCCTACCCGACTCCCCTACCCAACTCCCCGTCACCACACCCCAACCACACTCCCCTCCCCCACTCCCCTCCACCACTCCCCTCCACCACTCCCCTCCCCCACTAACCTCCCCCACACTAACCTCCCCACATTCCTCCCCCACTACCCTCCCCCACTACCCTCACCCACTCCCCTCCCCCACACCCCTCCCCCACACCCCTCCCCCACTCCCCTATCCCACTCCCCGACCCCACTCTCCGACCCCACTCCCTGACCCCACACCCTGACCCCACTCACACGACTTCACTCACCCGACCCCACTCACCGGACCCCACACACCGGACCCCACTCACCCGACCCCACTCACCCGACACCACTCACCCGACACCACTCACCCGACACCACTCACCCGACCCCACTCCCCACCCCCAGACCCCAACCCCACTCCCCACCCCATGCCCCTCCAATAATCCCCTCCCCCACTCCTCTACCCCACTCTCCTCCCCCACTCCTCTCTGCAACACCCCTCCCCCACTCATCTCCCCCACTCTCCTCCCCCACTCCCCTCCCTCACTCCCCTCCCCCAGATCCCCTCCCCCACTCCCCTCCCCCAAATCCCCTGCACCAAATCCCCTACCACACTCCCCTCTCCCAAATCCCCTGCCCCAATTCCCCTACCGCACTCCCATCCTCCACTCCCCTCCCCCACTCCCCTCCCCCACTCCCCTCCCCCACTCCCCTCCCCCTCTCCCCTCCCCCACTCTCCTCCCCCACTCCCCTCATCCACTCCCCTACCCCACTCCCCTACACCACTCCCCTACTCCACTCCCCTGCCCCACTCCCCTACTCCACTCCCCTACACCACTCCCCTACTCCACTCCACTCCCTCACACCCCTCCTCAACTCCCCTCCCTAACTCCCCTCCCCTACTCCCCTCCCTCACTCCCCTAACCCACTACCCTCCCCCATTTCCCTAACCCACTACCCTCCCCAACTCCCCTCCCCCACTCCCCTCCCCCACTCCCCTCCCACACTAACCTCCCACACTAACCTCCCCCACACTCCTCCCCACACTCCTCCACACACTCCTCCCCAAAGTCCTCCACCACTCCCCTACCCCAGGTCCCCTACCCCAAATCCCTTCCCCCAAATCCCCTCCCCCAAATCCCCTCCCCCAAATCCCCTCCCCACTACACCCGCATACCGCACTCCCTTCCACAACTCCCCCACCCGACTCCCCTACCCAACCCCCCGTCACCACACCCCCTACCACACTCCACTCCCCCACTCCGCTCCCCCACTCCCCTCACACACTAACCTCCCCCACACTCCTCCCCACACTCCTCCGCACACTCCTCCCCCATTCCCCTCCCCCACTCCCCTGCCTCACTCCCCCACCCCAAATTCCGTACCCCAAATCCCCTCCCCCAAATCCCCTCCCCCACTCCACTCGCATACCGCTGTCCCCTCCACAACTCCCTTACCCGACTCCTCTACCCAACCCCCGTCACCACACCCCTACCACACACCCCTCCCCCACTCCCCTCCCTCACTCCCCTCCCCCACTCCCCTACCACACTCCCCTCCCCCACTCCCCTAACCCACATCCCTACTGCACTCCCCGACCCCACTCCTTGACCCCACTCCCTGTCCCCACTCCCCTAACCCACATCCCTACTCCACTCCCCGACCCCACTCCCTGACCCCACTCCCTGACCCCACTCACAGACCCACTCACCGACCCACTCACCCGACCCCACTCACCCGACCCCACTCACCCTACCCCACTCCTCACTCCCCATCCCACTCCCCAACCCCACTCCCCCACTCCTCTACCCCACCCCCATGCCCCTCCCCTAATCCCCTCCCCTAATGCACTCCCCCACTCCTCTACCCCACTCTCCTCCCCTCTCCTCTACCCCACTCTCCTCACCTCTCCTCTCCGCAACACCCCTCCCCCATTCCCCTCCCCCACTCCCCTTCCCCTCTCCCCTCCCCAAACCACTCCCCCACTCCACACCCCCACTCCACTCCCCCACTCCGCGCCACCTCTCCCCTCTTCATTCCCCTCCCCCACTCCTCTCCCCCACTCCCCTCCCACACTAACCACCAACACACTCCGCCCCACTCCACTCCCCCACTCCCCTCCACCACTGCCCTCTCCAAATCCCTTCCCCCAAATCCCCTCCCCCAAATCCCCTACCCCAAATCCCCTCCCCCACTCGCCTACTGCTCTCCCCTCCACAACCCCCCTCCGCAACTCCCTTACCTGACTCCCCTACCCAACCGCCCGTCACCACTCCCCTCATCAACTCCCCTCCCTCACTCCCCTACCCCACTCCCCGACCCCAAACCCTGACCCCACTCCCAGACCCCACTCCCCGTCCCCCCTCCCCCACGCCCCTCCCCTAATCCCCTCCCCCACGCCCCTCCCTTAATCCCCTCTCCCACTCCTCTCCCCTACTCCTCTCCCAAAGTCCCCTCCCCCACTCCCCTCCCCCAAATCCCCTCCCCCAAATCCCCTCCCCAAATCCCCTCCCCCACTCGCCTACTGCTCTCCCCTCCACAACCCCCCTCCACAACTCCCTTACCTGACTCCCCTACCCAACCCACCGTCACCACTCCCCTCATCAACTCCCCTCCCTCACTCCCCAACCCCTCTCCCCGACTCAAGTCCCCGACCCGACACCCCTACCCGACTCCCCTACCCGACTCCCCTACCCAAGCTCCCACCACACTCCCCTACCACACTCCCCTACCACACACCTATCCCCCACTACGCTCCCTCACTCACCTACCCCACTTTCCTACCCCGCTCCACTCCCGCACTCCTCTCCCCCAGTCCCCTCCCCCACTCCCCTCCCCCACCCCAAATCCCCTCCCCCAAATCCCCTACCCCAAATCCCCTACCCCAAATCCCCTCCCCCACTCGCCTACTGCTCTCCCCTCCACAAATCCCCCTCCACATCTCCCCTACCCGACTCCCCTACCCAAACCCACGTCACCACACCCCTACCCCACTCCCCTACCCCACTCTCCTACCCCACTCTCCTACCCCACTCTGCTCCCCAACTCTCCTACCCCACACTCCTCCCCGCTCCCCTTCCCTTCACCTCCTCACTGCCCTCCACTACCCAACTCCCCTACCCCAGACACATATCCCACTCCACTCCCCCACTCCCCTTCCCTCCACCTCCTCACTGCGCTCCCCTCCCTCACTCCCCGTCCCCACTCCCCGACCCCACTCCCCGACCCCACTCCCTGACCCCACAACCCGACCCCACTCCCCCACGCCCGTCCCCCACGCCCTCCCCTAATCCCCTCCCCCTCTCCTGTACCCCACTCTCCTCCCCTCTCCTCTCCACAACACCCCTCCCCCACTCCTCTGCCCCACTCCTCTCCCCCACTCCTCTCCCACACTCCCCTCCCCGCCTCAACTCCCCTGCCTCAACTCCCCTCCTCAACTCCCCTGCATCACGCACCTCCCCACTCCCCTCCCCACTCCCCTCCCCACTCCTCTCCCCACACCCCTCCCCCACTCCCCTCCCCCACTCCCCTCCCCCACTCCCCTCCCCACTCTCATTCCCCGTTCCTCTCCCCCACAACCCTCCCCCACTCCCCTCCCCCACTCCCCTCCCCCACTCCCAGGTTCCCACTCCCCTCCCCCACTCCCCTCCCCCACTCCACTCCACCACAACACCCCTCCCAAACTCCTCACCTCACTCCCTGCCTCAACTCCCCTCCCCCACCCCCCTACTCCACACCCCTACCCCACTCCCCTCCCCAACACTCCTCCCCACTCCCCTCACCTAATCCCATACCCCACTCCCCTACTCCACCACCCCTCCCCCACTCCCCTCCCTCACTCCCCACCCCCACTCCCCTCCCTCACTGCCCTAACCCTCTACCCTCCCCAACCCTCCTCCCATACTCCCCGCCCCCACTCCCCTCCCCCACTCCCCTACCACACTAACCTCCCCCACACCCCTCCTCACACCCCTCCCCACTCCCCTCCCCCACTCCCCTCCCCCACTCCCCTCATCACTCCCCTCCCCCACTCCCCTCCCCCACTCCCCTCCCCCACTCCCCTCTGCAAATCCCCTACCCCAAAACCCCTACCGCACTTCCCTCCCCCACTCCCCTCCCCCACTCGGCTCCCCAACTCGCCTCCCCCACTCGCCTCCCCCACTCGCCTCCCCCACTCCCCTCCCCCACCCCCTCCCCCAGTCCCCTCCCGTCCACCACTCCGATTCCCTGCACCAGCTCACTGCCCTCCCCGACCACACACCTATCCCCCACTACGCTCCCTCACTCACCTACCCCACTTCCCTACCCCGCTCCACTCCCCCACTCCTCTCCCCCAGTCCCCTCCCCCACTCCCCTCCCCTACTCCCCTACCCCAAATCCCCTCCCCCAAATCCCCTACCCCAAATCCCCTACCCCAAATCCCCTCCCCCACTCGCCTACTGCTCTCCCCTCCACAAATCCCCCTCCACCACTCCCCTACCCGACTCCCCTACCCAAACCCACGTCACCACACCCCTACCACACCCCCCTACCACACTCCCCTACCACACTCCCCTCCCCCACTCCGCTGCCCCACTCCGCTCTCCCACTCCCCTCCAAACTCCCCGGCATCACACCCCTTCCCCACTCCCCTACCCCACTCCCCTACTCTACACCCCTACCCCACTCCGCTCCCCAACTCTCCTACCCCACACTCCTCCCCGCTCCCCTTCCCTCCACCTCCTCACTGCCCTCCACTACCCAACTCCCCTACCCCAGACACCTCTCCCACTCCACTCCCCCACTACCCTTCCCTCCACCTCCTCACTGCGCTCCCCTCCCTCACTCCCCGACCCGACTCCCCTGCATCACACCCCTACCCCACTCCCCTAACCCATTCCGCTCCCCAACTTTCCTAATCCACACTCCTCCCCCGCTCCCCTTCCCTCCACCACCTCACTGCCCTCCACTACACAACTCCCCTACCCCAGACACCTCCCGCACTCCACACCCCCACGCCCCTTCCCTCCACCTCCTCACTGCTCTCCCCTCCCCCACTCCCCGACCCCACTCCCCCACCCCTCTCCCCAACCCCTCTCCCCGACCCCACTCCCCGTACCCCCTCCCCCACGCCCCTCCCCTAATCTCCTCCCGCCACGCCCCTCCCCTAATCCCCTCCCCCACTCCTCTACCCCACTCTTCTCCCCTCTCCTCTCCGCAACACCCCTCCCCCAATCCACTCCCCCACTCCTTTCCCCCACTACTCTCCCCCACTCCTCTCCCCCACTCCCCTCCCCCACTCCCCTCCCCCACTCCCCTCCCCCAAATCCCCTCCCCCAAATCCCCTACCCCAAATCCCCTACCCCAAATCCCCACCCCAAATCCCCTCCCCCACTCGCCTACTGCTCTCCCCTCCACAAACCCCCTCCACAACTCCCCGACCCGACTCCCCTACCCGACTCCCTTACCCAAACCCCCGTCACCACTCCCTCACCACACTCCCTTACCACACTCCCCTACCACACTCCCCTCCCCCTCTCCGCTCCCCAACTCCGCTCTCCCACTCCCCTACCAAACTCCCCGGCACCACACCCCTACCCCACTCCCCTACCCCACTCCCCTACCCCACTCCCCTACCCCACTCCGCTCCCCAACTCTCCTACACTACACTCCTCCCCGCTCCCCTTCCCTCCACCTCCTCACTGCCCTCCACTACCCAACACCCCTATCCCAGACACCTCTCCCACTCCACACCCCCACACCCCTTCCCTCCACCTCCTCAGTGCGCTCCCCTCCCTCACTCCCCGAGCCCACTCCCCGACCCCACTCCCAGAACCTCACTCCACGACCACACAACCCGATCCCCACAACCCGACCCCACTCCCCCACGCCCGTCCCCCACGCCCTCCCCTAATCCCCTCCCCCACACCTCTACCCCACTCTCCTCCCCTCTCCTCTCCGCACACCTCTCCCCCACTCCTCTGCCCCACTCCTCTCCCCCACTCCTCTCCCATACTCCCCTGCCCGCCTCAACTCCCCTGCCTCAACTCCCCTCCTCAACCCCCCTGCCTCAACTCCCCTCCTCAACTCCCCTGCATCACGCCCCTCCCCACTCCCCTCCCCCACTCCCCTCTCCACTCCCCTCCCACACACCCCTCTCCCACTCCCCTCCCCCACTCCCCTCCCCCACTCCCCTCCCCAGTCCCATTCCCCATTCCCCTACCGCACAACCCTCCCCCACTCCCCTACCCCACTCCCCTCTCCCACTCCCAGGTTCCCACTCCCTTCCCCCACTCCCCTCCCCCACTCCCCTCCCCCACTCCCCTCCCCCACTCCCCTCCCCCACTCCCCTCCACCACAGCACCCCTCCCCCACTCCTTACCTCACTCCCTGCCTCAATTCCCCTCCCCCTCTCCCCTACTCCACACCCCTACCCACTCCCCTCCCCAACTCTCCGCCCCCACTCCTATCACATATTCCCATACCCCACTCCCCTACTCCACCCCCTACCCCACTCCTTCTCCTCAACTCCCCTTCCTCACTCCCCTCCCCAACTCCCCTCCCTCACTCCCCTCCACCACTCCCCTCCCTCACCCCCTAAACCTCTACCCTCCCCAACTCTCCTCCTCAACTCCCCTCCCACACTCCCCTCCACCACTCCCCTCCCCACTCCCCTACCACACTCCCCTACCACACTAACCTCCCCCACACCCCTCCACTCTCCCCTCCCCCACTCCCCTCATCATTCCCCTCCCCTCCCCAAATCCCCTACCCCAAAACCACTACCGCACACCCCTCCCCCTCCCCTCCCCCACTCGCCTCCCCCACTCGCTTCCCCCACTCCCCTACCCCACCCCCTCCCCCACTCTCCTCCCGTCCACCACTCCGATTCCCGGCACCACCTCACTGCCCTCCCCTACCACACACCTATCCCCCACTACGCTCCCTCACTCAGCTAGCCAACTTCCCTACCGCACTCCACTCCCCCACACCTCTCCCACTCTCACCTCCCCCACTCCCCTCCCCCACTCCCCTCCCCCACTCCCCTCCCCCACTCCCCTACCCCACCCCCTCCCCCACTCCCCTCCCGTCCACCACTCCGATTCCCTGCACCTCCTCACTTCCCTCCCCTACCACACACCTATCCCCCACCACGCTCCCTCACTAACCTATCGCACTCCCCTTCACAACTCCCCTACCCGACTCCCTTATCCAACCCCCGTTAATACACCCATACCACACTCCCCTCCGCCACTCTGCTCCCCCACCCCCCCACCCCAATCCCCGACACCACTCCCCGACCCCACTCCGGACCCCAACTCTCCTACCCCACACCCCTCCCCCACTCCCCTTCCCATACCTCCTCTCTTCCCTCCACCTCCTCACTGCGCTCCCCTGCCCCAATCCCCTAAATCACTCCCCTACCCAACTCCACTACCCGACTCCCCTTCCCCACTTCCATACCCCACCCCCTCCCCCACTCTCCTACCCCACACCCCTCCCCCACTCCCCTTCCCATACCTCCTCTCTTCCCTCCACTACCCAACTCCCCTACCCCAGACGCCTCCCCCACTCTACTCCCCCACTCCCCTTCCCTCCACCTCCTCACTGCGCTCCCCTGCCCCAATCCCCTAAATCACTACCCTACCCCACCCCCTCCCCCACTCCCCTAACCCACACACTTAACCAACTACCCTCCCCCACTCCCATCCCCCACTCCCCTCCCCAACTGCCCTCCTACATTCCCCTACCTCACTCCCCTACCGCACTCCCCTACCTCACTCCCCTACCCCACTCCCCCACCCCACTTCCCTCCCCCAATCCACTACCTCAATCCCCTCCCCATAACCCTACCTCAATCCCCTCCCCCACTCCCCTAACCCACACACTTAACCAACTACCCTCCCCCACTCCCATCCCCCACTCCCCTCCCCAACTGCCCTCCTACATTCCCTTACCTCACTCCCCTACCGCACTCCCCTACCTCACTCCCCTACCCCACTCCCCTACCTCACTCCCCTTCCCCACTCCCCTCCCCAACTCCCCTCCCTAACTCCCCTCCCCAACTCCGCTCCCCAACCCCGCACCCTAACTCATCTCCCCAGTCCCCTCAACAACTCCCATACCCCACTCCCCTACCCCACCCCCTCGACAACCCCCTTCCACAATTCCCCTCCCTCAAACCCACCCCCACTCCCCTCCCCCACTCCCCTCACCCACTACCCTCCCCCGCTGCCCTCCCTCACTCGCCTCCCCATTCCCCTCCCCCACTCCCCAACTCCCCTCTCACACTAACCTACCCCACTCCCCCACTCCCCTCTCCCACACCCCTACCCCACCCCGCTTACATTCACGTCCTCACTGCCCGTCTCTACCACACTCCCACCCTACACTGCCATCCCCCACTACCCTCCCCCACTTCCCAGACCGCACTCCGCTCCACAACACCCCTACCCCACACCCCTACCCCACACCCCTACCCCAAACCCATCACCCACTCCGCTACCACACTCCACCACCCCCTCCCTCACCCTCTCCATTCCACTCCACCAACGCATCCCTCCCCCTCTCCATTGCCCTCCACCACCCTCTCCCTCCCCATCTTCATGACCCTCCACCACCCCCTCCCTCCACCTCTTCATTCCCCTCCACCTCCCCCTCCCTCCCACTCTTCATTCCCCTACACCACCCCCTTCCTCCGCATCTTCATTCCCATCCACCACCCCCTCCCTCCCCCACTTCATTTGCATCCACCTACCCCTCCAATCCCATGTTCATTCACCTCCATCACCCCCTCCCTCCCCATCTTCTATCCCATCCACCACCCCCTCCCTCCCCCTCTTCATTCCCCTCCACCACCGCCTCCATCCCCTCGTCATTCCCATCCACCAGCCCCTCCCTCCCCATCTTCATGCCCATTCTCCAAACCCTCCCTCCCCCTCTTCATTCCCCACCACCACATCTTCCCTCCCCCTCTTCATTCCCCACCACCCCCTCCCTCCCGCTCTTCATTCCCCACCTCCCCTCCCTCCCCCTCTTCATTCCCCTCCACCACCCCCTCCCTCCACTTATTCATTCCCCACCACCCCCTCCCTCCCCCTCTTCATTGCCCACCTCCCGCTCCCTGCCCTTCTTCATTCCCTCCACCTCCCCCTCCCTCCCCCTCTTCATTCCTCTCCACCACCGCTACCTCCCACTCGTCACTCCCATCCACCACCGCATCCCCCATCTTCATTCCCCTCCACCAGCCCCTCCGGCCCCAACCTCATTCAATTCCTCCAACCCCTCCCCCCCCTCCACCCACCCCCCTCCCTCCCTTCTCTCATCCCTCCACCTCCCTCCCTCCCCTCATCATCCATCCACCTCCCCACCCTCCTCCTCTCATTACCTACCACCATCCCCACCCTCCCCACTCAATCCACTCCACCTCCCCCACCCACCCACACTCAAACCCCTCCACCACCCCCTCCCTCCACCAACTTCATTACCCTCCACCCACCCCTCCCTCCCCACTTCATCCCCTCCACCACCACCTCCCTCCCACCCTTCAAATCATCCACCACCACCCCCCACACCCTCATCCTACCCCCTCCCACACCCCTCACTCCCACCAACCCCTCCCCCCCTCCACCCCCAACCACCCCCTCCCTCCCACCTCATCAACCCATCCACCTCCCCACCCTCCTCCACTCAACCCCACCACCACCCCCTCCCTCAACCACCCCTCCACCTCCCCCTCCCTCCCCTCTCATTACCTCCACCACTCCCTCCCTCCCCCTCTTCATTCCCCTCCACCACCCCTCCCTCCACCTCTTCCTTATCATCCATCACCCCATCCCACACCCTCCTCTTTCTCCTCCATACCCCCTCTCTCCCCCTCTTCATTCCCATCTACCACCCCTCCCTCCCCCTCTTTATTCACCTCCACCACCCCCTCACTCCCCCATTCATTCCACTCCACCTCCCCCTCCCTCCATTCCTCTCCACCTCCCCTCCCTCCCCCTCTTCATTCCCCTCCACCTCCCCCTCCCTCAGCTCTTCATTCCCCTCCACCTCCCCCTCTCTCCCCCCTTCATTCCCCTCCACCTGCCCCTCCCTCCCCCTCTTCATTCTCCTACACCACCCCCACCTCCCCCTCTTCTTTCTCCTCCACCAACCCCTCCCTCCCCCTCTTCATTCCCCCCCACCACCCCTCCCTCCCTCTCTTCATTCCCCTCCACCACACCCTCCCTCCCCCTCTTCATTCCCCTCCACCACACCCTCACTCCCCCTATTCATTCCATTCCAACTCCCCCTCCCTCCATTCCTCTCCACCTCCCCTCCCTCCCCCTCTTCATTCCCCTCCACCACCCCCTCCCTCCCCTCTTCATTCCCCTCCACCTCCCCCTCCCTCCCCCTCTTCATTCCCCTCCAACTGCCCCTCGCTCCCCTCTTCATTCTCCTCCACCACCCCGTCCCTCCCCCTCTTCTTTCTCCTCCACCAACCCCTCCCTCCCCCTCTTCATTCCCCTCCACCACCCCTCCCTCCCTCTCTTCATTCCCCTCCACCTGCCCCTCCCTCCCCCTCTTCATTCTCCTCCACCACCCCCACCTCCCCCTCTTCTTTCTCCTCCACCAACCCCTCCCTCCCCTCTCCATTCCCCCCCACCACCCCTCCCTCCCTCTCTTCATTCCCCTCCACCACACCCTCCCTCCCCCTCTTCATTCCCCTCCACCACCCCCTCACACCCCCTATTCATTCCATTCCAACTCCCCCTCCCTCCATTCCTCTCCACCTCCCCTCCCTCCCCCTCTTCATTACCCTCCACCACCCCATCCCTCCCCTCTTCATTCCCCTCCACCTCCCCCTTCCTCCCCCTCTTCATTCCCCTCCACCTGCCCCTCCCTCCCCCTCTTCATTCTCCTCCACCACCCCCTCCCTCCCCCTCTTCTTTCTCCTCCACCAACCCCTCCCTCCCCCTCTTCATTCCCCTCCACCACACCCTCCCTCCCCCTCTTCATTTTCCTCCACCTCCCCCTCCCTCCCCCTCTTCATTCTCCTCCACCTCCCCCTCCCTCCCCCTCTTCATTGCCCTCCACCCCCTCCCCCTCTTCATTCCCCTCCACCTCTACCTCCCTGCCCCTCTGCATTCCCTTCCACCACCCCCTCCCGCCCCCTTCATTCCCCTCCACCTCCCCTCCCCCTCTTCATTCCCCTCCACCACCCCCTCCCTCCCCCTCTTATTTCCCCTCCACCCTCCCCTCCCTCCCCCTCTTCATTCCCCCCACATTTCCCTCCCTCCCCCTCTTCATTCCCCTCCCCCTCCCGCCCCCTCTTCATTCCCCTACCCTCTCCCCCACTCCCTTCCCCCACTCCCTTCCACTCTCCCCTCCGCCAATCTCGCACTCTCTCCTTCATCCACACTCCTCCTCCCACTTTCCCCCTCCTTTCTGACCATTGCCCTCCCCCACTCTCCTCTCAAACTCCCCTCCCCACTCTCTGCCACACTCCCCCTCCCCATCCCCCACTCCCCTCCCCAACTTCCTTCCACACTACCCTCTCCCTCCCCTCACACTCCCCTCCCCCTAACACTGCCCTCCCCCTCACCATTACACACTCTCCCCTTCCCCTCTCCTATTTCCCCACTCCCCATCCTCCACTCTACTTCCGCATTCCCCACTCACCTCCCCTCTCATTCTGCCATTCCCCTCAACGCACCCCTCCCCCACTCGTCCCCGGTCCCCACTCCCCTTTCCCCTCCCACATCCCACTCCCCTCTCTCACTCCTATCGTCCACTCCAGTCCCCCACTCACTTCGCTCCCCTACACCCCTTGTTCGCATCCTCTCCCCCTCAGACCTGGTCTCCCTCCACACTGCCCTCCCTCTCACATCCCCCACTTCCACTCCCACACTCCCTCTCACACACACCCATCCGCCACTCCCCTCCATCTGCCCTACCCTCAAAACCCTCTCCCCCACTACCTTGCTCCACTACCCTCCGCCACTACCCACCCCACTCGGTCAACTCCCCTCCCCCACTCCCTTCTCTCCCGTCCCTCGTCCCCCACTCCCCTTCCCCACTCCCCACACCTCCACCTCCCCTGCCAAACACCCCTCCCAACTCCTCTGCCGACTCACCTTCACCCCCGCCCCTCCCCCGCTGCCCTCGCCCATACCCCTGCCCCTCTACCTCCCCCAACACCCTGCACCAAATCCCCTCCCTCACTACCCTCCCAACCCCACCTCACCCCCACTCCCGTGCCCCTAAGCCCTACCCACTCCCCGCTCTCCTGTCCCCCTCCCCCAATCCCCTCCCTCCCCTCCCCACTCCACTTCCTCCCATCTCCCACTTCTCTCCCTCCCCTACCATTACCCCGCCCCACTTCCAAACACCCCTCCCCTACTCCCGTCCTCCTCCACCCCACTCCACTCCCCACTCCCATCCTCCACTACCGCCCCCCACTCCCCTCCCCCTCCCCTCCCACTCTGCCCTCCCCAACTCTCCCCACACTCCCCTCCCCCACTCCCGTCCCGCACTCACCCTAACCCTAACCCACTCTCGTTCCCCGACATCCTCATTCCACCTCTCCCTCCCCACATCCCTGCCCCTTCCCCACATGCCTCCCCACCCCCTCCCCTCCACTCCCCTCACACTCCCAACTGCAAATCCCCTCCTCCATTCCCCTAACTACCCTCTCCCCACTCCACTCCCCTCACTCCCCAACCCCTCCTCTCACTCCTGTCCCCAAACCCCTCCCCCCACTCCCTTCGCCCACCCCTCCCCCACTTCTCCCCCACTCCTCCCACACTTCCCTCCTCCAACCCTCCCCCACTACCCCCGCACTCCTCCCCCACTCCTCCCACTCCCAACTCCAAATCCCCTCACCCACTCTGCTAACTCCGCACTGCAGTCCCCTAACGTCCCTCTGCCCACTCTATTCCCCCTCTTCCCTCCCTCCCCAACCCCTCCCCTCACTCCTGTCCCCAGTCCCCTCCCCCCACTCCCCTCCCCCACTACGCCCCACTCCCCTCCCCCACTCCTCCCTACTCCCCTCCCCCACTCCCCTTCCTCAAACCGCTCCCCCAGCCTCTCCCCTCCCCCAAGAGCTCCCCTCCCCCACTCCTCTCCCCCACTCACCTACCCCACTCCCCACTCCCCTCCCATTTCCCTCCCCACTCTCACTTCCCCCACGCCCCTCCTCCATTGCCCTCGTACATTCCCCTCCTCAGTCCACTGCCCTCCGCACTCACCCTCTCCAACACCTCTCCCCAACTCTCTTCCCCCTCCTTAACCCAATTTACTATCCCACCCACTCCATTCACTCACTCCCTTACCCGTCCCCTCCCCATTCCTCTCCCCTTCCACTCCCCACCCCTCCTCTCCCCACTCCTCTCCCCATCCTCTCCCCACCCCTCCACTCGCCCACTCCCCTCCCCATTTCCCTCCCCACTCATCTTCCCATTCATCTCCCATCCCTCAATCCCCTCCCCCACTTTCCTCCTCCACACCCGCTGCCCCCATTGCCCTCCCCTCCGCGACTCCCTTCACCTCTCACATCTCCCTCCCCTCACAGCCCCCTACTCCACTCCGCTTCCTCTCCCACATCTCCCACCGCCCTTCCCTCCCGCACCCCTTCCCAACTCCCCTCCTTTCCCCTACCCCACCTCACACACTCACTCCAATTTTCCCACTCGCCTTCCCCATTCCCCTTTCCTAGTCCCTCCCTAACTCCCACTTCTCTCACCCAGTCCCGTCTCCCATTCCCCTCCCCCACTCCCTCACCTCACCCACTCCTCTCCCGCACACCCCACCAGCAGAACCCTCCCCACCCCAATCCACTCCCACTCCCCTCCCCCACCCCCCGAACTCCCCTCCTCTTCCCCACTCCATTCCCCCACTCCCTTCCCTCTCCGACCCCTCCCTCACTCCTCTCCCCACTCCCCTCCCTCACTCCCCTCCCTCCCCAACCCTTACCACCCCAACCCCTCCCTCACGCCCCTCCCCAACTCCCCTCCCCAACACACCTCTCTCACTCCCCTCCCCCACTCCCCTCCCCCACTCCCCTCCCCCACTCCCCTCCCCCACTCTTCTGCCAATCCCACCACTCCTCCCCGACTTGCCACACTCCCTACCCCAACCCCTCCCACACTCCCCTCCTCACCCTCCTCTCCTGCCCAACACCTCAACCCCTCCCCCAATTCCCTCCCCTAACCCCCAACTCTGCGCTCCCCCACTCCTCTCCATCTTCTCCCATCTTTGCTCTCTCACTCCCCTCCTAATATCCTTGCCACATCTCCATCCCCCACCCCCCTGCCACACCCCCTACTCCCTCACTCACATCCTCCACGCCACTCCCCACCACCCTCTCCCAATTCCACTCACCCTCCCCCAATTCCACTCCCCTCCCCCCAATCCCACTCACCTTCCCCCAATCCCACGCACCCTCCCCCAATACCACTCGCACTCCCCCAAGACCACGCACCCTCTCCCACTCCACTCCCCCACTCCCGTCCCCCACTTCCCTCCCTCACCCCCTTCAACACCTATCTCACCACTTCCCTCCCTTCCCCACGCCCCTCATGACTCCGCTCCCCCTTTGCACTTCCCCAATTCACACATTCACTCCCCTCATCCTCCTCACTCACCTCCACCTCCCCTCTCCCATTGCCCTCTCCACTCCCCTCCCCCACTCCCCTCCCCCATTCCCTTCCCCCACCCCAGTCCCTTTCCCCTCTCCTCCCCAATACCCCATCACCTACCCCCTCCCCTCCCCTCCCCAACAACCTCCTACTTACCCCTCCACTCTCCTCCCCAACACCCCCTCCCCCTCAACTCCCCTCCCCCACTCCCCTCTCCACTACCCTCCCCCTCCCCCACTACCCTCCCCATTCCCTTCCCCTCCCCCTCCCCCACCCCCCACCACCACGCCCTTCCCCCTCAACATGCCCACTCTATTCCCCCACTCCCTTCCCTCTCCCCTTCCCCCTTCCCCCTCCCCAATCCCCTGCACAACACCCACCCCCTACTTCTCATCGGCTTCCGCCACTCCCCTCCGCCACTCCCATCTTTCACTGCCCTCCCCACTACCCTCTTCGAGTCCCCTTCCCCACTGCCCTGTCCACTCGCCTCCTTTCCCCACTCCACTCCCCTCTCCCCTCCCGCACCGCACGCTGCACACTCACCTGCATCTCCCACTTCCCTCCCCCTCCCCACTCCCCTACTCCCCTACCCTGCCACTCTCCCCTCCCCTGCCCTTCCCGTCCCACATCCCCCTTCCTACTCCATTCCCAAACTCCCCTTCCCCCTCCACCTCCCCCACTCCAAGCCCCCATTCCCCACACATCCCCCACTCCACCACTTTCCTCGCTCACTCCCATCCGCCACTGCACTCCCCACTCCTCTCTAACCTCCCCTACACCCCTTCACTTACCACACTCTCCCCCTCACATACCCTCTCTCTCCCCCTCACATCCCCTCTCCCTCCCCACAACCCTCCCTCTGCCCCACTCACTCTCCCCCACTCCCCTAACTCCCCTCCCTGTTCCCTGCACTCCATCCCCCTCCCCGCCCTTCCCCCTCCCTCCCCACTCTATTCCCCCACTCCCTTCCATCTCCCCTTCCCCCTTCCGCCTTACCCCCTCCCCAATCCCTTCCACAACACCCACCCCCTACTTCTCATCGGCCTCCCCGACTCCTCTCCGCCATTCCCATCTTTCACTACCCTCCCCCAGTACCCTTACCCACTACCCTCCCCCACTACCGCACACCTCCCCCACTACCCTCCGCGAGTCCCCTTCTCCACTGCCCTGTCCACTCCCTTCCTTTCCTCACTCCACTCCCCTCCCTCCCCCTCCCCACCACACTCTGCACACACTCCCGTCTCCCATTCCCTACCCCTCCCCACTCCCCCTATCCCCACTCCCCTTCCCCTGCATCACTCCCCTTAACTTCTCACATCCCCCTCCTCCACTCACATCCTCACTCCACTCCCCCACTCCAAGACCCCATTCCTCACTCCCTCCCTCACTCCACTACTCTCCTGCCTCACTCCCATCCGCCACTCCACTCCTCACTCCTCTCTCCCCTCCCGTACACCCTTTCACTCACCACCCTCTCCCCCTCACATCCCCTCTCCCTCCCCACAACCCTCCCCCTGCCCCACTCACCCTCCCCCACTCCCCTAACTTTGCACCCCCACTCCCCAACTCCCCTCCCTGTTCCCTGCACCCCACCCCACATCCCTCCCTTATTCCCTTCCTGCTCCCCCTCTACCACTCCCATCCCCCTCCCTGCCCTTCCCCCTCCCCTTCCCCACTCTATTCCCCCACTCCCTTCCCTCTCCCCTTCTCCCCCTCCCCAATCCCCTCCACCACTCACCTACCCTACTCCTCATTGGCTAACCCCATTTCCCTCCGCCACTCGCCTCCCCCACTACCATCCACCTACCCCGTTACCCTCCACGAGTCCCCTTCCCCACATCCCTTCTCCACTGCCCTACCACCTCCCCTCCCTTCCCCACACCCCTCTTCCGTCCCCTAACCAACACTGCAAACTCACTCCCATTTCCCACTCCACTCTCACTGCCACCTTGCACATTCCTCTCCCTGCTCCCCTCACCCTCCCCTGCCCAGTCCCCTCCCCTACTCCCCTCCCCAACCCCCTGCACTCCCCTCCCACACTCCCCACTCTCCTCCCTCACTCGCATCCTCCACTCTAGTTCCTACTCCTCTCTCCCGTCCCCTTTACCGCCCACTCACCACCCTCTCCCCTCACACTCCCTCTCACTCCCCACGACCCTCCCCCAATCCCACTCACCCTCCCCCACTCTCCCTCCCCCGTGCCCCTTCTGCTCTGCCCTCCCCCTCCCTCACGCCCCATCCCCAATCCCTTCCCCCACACCTTTCCCCCAGTCCCATCAACCCTTCCCTCCCCTTCCCCCTCACGCAACACCCCCTCCTACACTCCTCAGCACCTCCCCACTCCTCTTCTGCCTCCCTTCCCCTACCCCCAACCTCCACTACCCTCCCCCACTCCCCTCCCCACTCCCCTCCTCCACTCTTACACTCCCAACTGACCTCCCGCATGTCCCACACCCCTCCCCCAAAGCCCTACCACACCCCCTCTCTCCTCCCACTCCACAACTCTCCCCTCCCCTCCCCCACTTGCCTCCTCTCCCCTCCCCTCCCCCACACGCCTCCTCTCCCCTCCCCTCTCCCACTCGCCTCCTCTCCCCTCCCCTCCCACACTTGCCTCCTCTCTCCCCCCCACTACGCCTCCTCTCCCCTCCCCTCCCCCACACGCCTCCTCTCCCCTCCCCTCTCCCACTCGCCTCCTCTCCCCTCCCCTCCCACACTTGCCTCCTCTCTCCTCCCCACTACGCCTCCTCTCCACTCCCCTCCCCCACTCCCTACTCCCGACTCAATTCCACCACTTCCCACTCTCCACTCTCGTCCCCCAATCTCCACTCCCGTACACCCCTCCCCCACTCCTTTCATCACTCCACTTTTCACTCCCCTATCCCTCACCCCTCCTCCACTCACCTCGACCTCTCCCCTCCACTCCCCTCCCCACCCCCACTCCACTTCCATTTCCCCTATTCCTCACCCCTCACACACTCCCCTCCCCTCTCACCTCCACTCCCCTCTCCACTCCTCTTCCCACTTCGCTCCCCCACTCCCCTCCCCACTCCCCTCCCCCACTGCCTTCCCCCACTCTCCACTCCGCACTCCAACTCCCCTTCGCCACAAGTCTGGATTGAATTGGCTCTTTCCTGGTGTGTGAGTGGGACTCAGTACCACTCCAGCTGTTATTAAGTACTTTAGATGGGTCAGTTTTTGTCCAGTGTGTGCAGGAGGGTTTTCTGACAAAGTATGTAGACAGGTCAACCAGGGGCGATGCCACATTGGATTTGGTACTGGGAAATGAACCCGGCCAGGTGTGAGATTTAGATGTAGGTGAGCACTTTGGTGATAGTGATCACAATTCGGTTAGGTTTACCTTAGCGATGGGCAGGGACAGGTATATACCGCAGGGCAAAAATTATAGCTGGGGGAAAGGAAATTATGATGCGATTAGGCAGGATTTAGGATGCGTAGGATGGGGAAGGAAACTGCGGGGGATGGGCGCAAATGAAATGTGGAGCTTATTCAAGGAGCAGCTACAGTGTGTCCTTGATAAGTATGTACCTGTGAGGCAGGGAGGAAGTTGTCGAGCGAGGGAGCCGTGGTTTACTGAAGAAGTTGAAGTGCTTATCAAGAGGAAGAAGAAGGCTTATGTTAGGATGAGACGTGAAGGCTCAGTTAGGGCGCTTGAGAGTTACAAGCTAGCCAGGAAGGATCTAAAGGGAGAGCTAAGAAGAGCAAGGAGAGGACACGAGAAGTCATTGGCGGATAGGATCAGGGAAAGCCTTAAGGCTTTCCATAGGAATATCAGGAATAAAAGAATGACTAGAGTTAGATTAGGGCCAATCAAGGATAGTAGTGGGAAGTTGTGTGTGGAATCAGAGGAGATAGGGGAAGTTAAATGAATATTTTGCGTCAGTATTTACAGTAGAGAATGAAAATGTTGTTGAGGAGAATACTGAGATTCAGGCTACGAGGCTAAATGGGATTGAGGTTCACAAGGAGGAGGTGTTATCAATTTTGGAAAGTGTGAAAATAGATAAGTCCCCTGGGCCAGATGGGATTTATCCTAGGATTCTCAGGGAAGCTAGGGAGGAGATTGCAGAGCCTTTGTCCTTGATCTTTATGTCGTCATTGTCGACAGGAATAGTGCCGGAAGACTGGAGGATAGCAAATGTTGTCCCCTTGTTCAAGAAGGGGAGTAGAGACAGCCCTGGTAATTATAGACCTGTGAGCCTTACTTCGGTTGTGGGTAAAATGTTGGAAAAGGTTATAAGAGACAGGATTTATAATCATCTTGAAAAGAATAAGTTCATTAGAGATAGTCAGCACGGTTTTGTGACAGGTTGGTCGTGCCTCACAAACCTTATTGAGTTTTTCGAGAAGGTGACCAAACAGGTGGATGAGGGTAAAGCAGTGGATGTGGTGTATATGGATTTCAGTAAGGCGTTTGATAAGGTTCCCCACGGTAGGCGATTGCAGAAAATACGGAGGTATGGGGTTGAAGGTGATTTAGAGATTTGGATCAGAAATTGGCTAGCTGAAAGAAGACAGAGGGTGGTGGTTGATGGCAAATGTTCATCTTGGAGTTTAGTTACTGGTGGTGTACCGCAAGGATCTGTTTTGGGGCCACTGCTGTTTGTCATTTTTATAAATGACCTGGAAGAGGGTGTAGAAGGGTGGGTTAGTAAATTTGCGGATGACACGAAGGTCAGTGGAGTTGTGGATAGTGCCGAAGGATGTTGTAGGTTACAGAGGGACATAGATAGGCTGCAGTGCTGGGCTGAGAGATGGCAAATGGAGTTTAATGCGGAAAAGTGCGAGGTGATTCACTTTGGAAGGAGTAACAGGAATGCAGAGTACTGGGCTAATGGGAAGATTCTTGGGAGTGTAGATGAACAGCGAGATCTTGGTGTCCATGTGCATAAATTCCTGAAGGTTGCTCCCCAGGTTAATAGGGCTGTTAAGAAGGCATATGGTGTGTTAGCTTTTATTAGTAGGGGGATCGAGTTTCGGAGCCACGAGGTCATGCTGCAGCTGTACAAAACTCTGGTGAGACCGCACCTGGAGTATTGCGTGCAGTTCTGGTCACCGCATTATAGGAAGGATGTGGAAGCTATGGAAAGGGTGCAGAGGAGATTTACTAGGATGTTGCCTGGTATGGAGGGAAGGTCTTACGAGGAAAGGCTGAGGGACTTGAGGTTGTTTCCGTTGGAAAGAAGGAGGAGGAGTGGTGACTTAATAGAGACATATAAGATAATCAGAGGGTTAGATAGGGTGGATAGTGAGAGTCTTTTTCCTCGGATGGTGATGGAAAACACGAGGGGACATAGCTTCAAGTTGAGGGGTGATAGATATAGGACAGATGTGAGAGGTAGTTTCTTTACTCAGAGAGTAGTAAGGGCGTGGAACACCCTGCCTGCAGCAGTAGTAGATACGCCAACGTTTAGGGCATTTAAGTGGTCATTGGATAGACATATGGATGAAAATGGAATAGTGTAGGTCAGATGGTTTCACAGGTCGGCGCAACATCGAGGGCCGAAGGGCCTGTACTGCGCTGTAATGTTCTAATTCTAAATTCGATTAGTGGGCTGGGTAGAATTGGCTCATTCCTGGTGGGTGAGTGGGGTTCAGTACCACTTCAGCCGGTATTAATAGAAGCCTGTATTGAATTGGCTCATTCCTGGTGTGTGAGTGGGACTCAGTACCACCCCATCTGTTATTAATAGTGGTCTGGGTAGAATTGGCTCATTCCTGGTGGGTGAGTGGGGTTCAGTACCACTCCAGCTGGTATTAATAGAGGTCTGGATTGAATTGGCTCTTTCCTGGGGGGTGAGTGGGGCGGCTCAGTACCACTCCAGCTGGTATTGATTGATGTTTGGAAAGAACTGTCCCTTTCCTGGTGTGTGAGTGGGACACAGTGCCAGATCACCCGGGGTTAATAGAGTCCTGGAATGAACTGTCTCTTCTCTGCTGTGTGAGTGGGATTCAGTCCCACTCCAAATGTTACTAATAGAGGCCTGCATTGAATTGGCTCTTTCCGGGTGTGTGATTGGGGCTCAGAACCACTCCAGCTGGTATGAAAAGAGGTCTGGATTGAATTGGCTCTTTTTGGTGTGTGAGTGGGACTCAGTACCACTCCAGCTGGTATTAATAGCGGCCTGGATTGAATTGGTTGCTGCTGGTTCCTGAGGGGGGCTCAGTACCATCCTGCTGGTATTAATAGAGGTCTGGATGGAATTGTCTCTTTCCTGGTGTGTCCGTGAGAATCAGTACCATTCCAGCTGGTATTAAACGAGGCCTGGAATGAATTGGCTCCTTCTGTTGTGTGAGTGGGACACAGTGCCAGATCACCCGGGGTTAATAGAGTCCTGGAATGAACTGTCTCTTCTCTGCTGTGTGAATGGGATTCAGTCCCACTCCAAATGTTATTAATAGAGGCCTGCAATGAATTGGCGCTTTACTGTTGTGTGAGTGGGACTCAGTACCACTCCAGCTGGTAAGAATAGATGCCTGGATTGAATTGGCTCTTTCCTGGAGTGTGAGTGGTGCTCAGTACCACTCCAGCTGGTATTAAAAGAGGTTTGGATTGAATTGGCTCTTTCATGGTGTTTGAGTGAGACTCAGTACCTCTCCAGCTGGTATTAACAGAGGTTTGGATTGAATTGGCTCTTTTTGGTGTGTGAGTGGGACTCAGTACCACTCCAGCTGGTATTAATAGCGGCCTGGATTGAATTGGTTGCTGCTGGTTCCTGAGGGGGGTTCAGTACCATCCTGCTGGTATTAAAAGAGGTTTGGATTGAATTGGCTCTTTCATGGTGTTTGAGTGAGACTCAGTACCTCTCCAGCTGGTATTAACAGAGGTTTGGATTGAATTGGCTCTTTCCTGGTGTGTGAGTGGGACACAGTGCCAGTACACCCGGTGTTAATAAAAGTCATGGAATGAACTGTCTGTTCTCTGCTGTTTGAGTGGGACTCAGCACCACTCCAAATGTTATTAATAGAGGCCTGCATTGAATTGTCTCTTTCCTGGTGTGTGAGTGGGGCTCGGTACAACTCCAGCTGGTATTGATAGCGGCCTGGATTGTATTGGCTCTTTCTGGTGTCTGAGTGGGGCTCAGTACCAATCCTGCTGGTATTAATATAGGTCTGGATGGAATTGACTCTTTCCTGGTGTGTGCGTGCGACTCTGTACCACTCCAGCTGGTATTAATAGAGGTCTGGATTGAATTGGTTCTTTCCTGGGGAGTGAGTGGGGATCTGTACCACTCCAGCTGGTATTAATAGAGGTCTGGATAGAATTGGCTCTTTCCTGGTGTGTGAGTGGGACTCAGAACAACTCCAGCTGGTATTAATAGAGGTCGGGATTGAGTTGGCTCTTTCCTGGTGTGTGAGTGGGACTCAGAACCACTCCAGCTGGTATGAATAGAGGTCTGGATTGAACTGGCTCTTTCCTGGTGTGTGAGTGGGGATCTGTACCACTCCAGCTGGTATTAATAGAGGCCCAGATTGAATTGCCTCTTTCTGGTGTGTGAGTGGGTCTCAGTACCACTCCAGCTGGTATTAATAGAGGCCCAGATTGAATTGCCTTTTCCTGGTTTGTGACTGGGACTCAGTACCCTTCCAGCTAGTATTAATAGAGGCCTGGATTGTATTGGCTCTTTCTGGTGTCTGCGTGGGGCTCAGAACCATTCCTGCTGGTATTAATTGAGGTCTGGATTGAATTGGCACTTTCCTGGTGTGTGAGTGGGGCTCAGAACCACTCCAGCTGGGATTAAAAGAGGTCTGGACTGAATTCGCTCTTTCCGGGTGTGTGAATTGGGTTCAGTACCAGTCCAGCTGCTTTTCTTGGAGTTCTGGATTGAATTTGCTCTTTCCTGGTGTGTGAGGGGGCTCAGTACCATTCCAGCTGGTATTAACAGAGGCCTGGATTGAATTGGCTCTTTCTGGTGTGATTGTGTGGGGCTCAGGACCACTCCAACTGGTTAAATAGAGGCCTGGAATGAACTGTCCCTTTCCTGCTGTGTGTGTGGGACTCAGTCGCACTCCAGCTGGTATGAATAGAGGTCTGGATTGAATTGGCTGTTTCCTGGTGTGTGAGTGTGACTAAGGGGAAGAGCAGGCAGGGAGCAGATGATGAATGTAAAGGGACTGGTGGTCTGAGGTGCATTTGTTTTAATGCAAGAAGTGTAGTAGGTAAGGCAGATAAACGTAGGGCTTGGATGAGTACCTGGGAGTATGATGTTATTGCTATTACTGAGACTTGGTTGAGGGAAGGGCATGATTCACAACTAAATATCCCAGGATATGGATGCTTCAGGCGGGATAGAGAGGGAGGTAAAAGGGGTGGAGGAGTTGCATTACTGGTCAAAGAGGATATCACAGCTGTGCTGAAGGAGGGCACTATGGAGGACTCGAGCAGTGAGACAATATGGACAGAACTCAGAAATAGGAAGGGTGCGGTAACAATGTTGGGGCTGTACTACAGGCCTCCCACCAGCGAGCGTGAGATAGAGGTACAAATATGTAAACAGATTATGGAAAGATGTAGGAGCAACAGGGTGGTGGTGATAGGAGATTTTAATTTTCCCAACATTGACTGGGATTCACTTAGTGTTAGAGGTCTCGATGGAGCAGAATTTGTAAGGAGCATCCAGGAGGGTTTTCTAGAGCAGTATGTAAATAGTCCAACTCGGGAAGGGGCCATACTGGACCGTAAGCTTTAAAATACTCATGGACAAAGACGAGAGTGGTCTTAAAGGAAGATTGCGAAATTGGGGGAAGGCCAACCATACCAAAATTCGGCAGGAGCTGGGGAATGTAGATTGGGAGCAGCTGTTTGAAGGTAAATCCACATTTGATATGTGGGAGGCTTTTAAAGAGAGGTTGATTAGCGTGCAGGAGAGACATGTTCCTGTGAAAATGAGGGATAGAAATGGCAAGATTAGGGAACCATGGATGACAGGTGAAATTGTGAAACTAGCTAAGAGGAAAAAGGAAGCATACATAAGGTCTAGGCGGCTGATGAAAGACGAAGCTTTGAAAGAATATCGGGAATGTACGACCAATCTGAAATGAGGAATTAAGAGGGCTAAAAGGGGTCATGAAATATCTTTAGCAAACAGGGTTAAGGAAAATCCCAAAGCATTTTATTCATATATAAGGAGAAAGAGGGTAACTAGAGGAAGGATTGGCCCACTAAAGGAAAAAGAAGGAATGTTATGCTTGGACTCAGAGAAAATGGGTGAGATTCTAAACGAGTACTTTGCATCGGTATTCACCGAGGAGAGGGACATGACGGATGTTGAGGTTAGGAACAGATGTTTGATTACTCTCGGTCAAGTCGGCATAAGGAGGGAGGAAGTGTTGGGTATTCTAAAGGGCATTAAGGTGGACAAGTCCCCAGGTCCGGATGGGATCTATCCCAGGTTACTGAGGGAAGCGAGAGAGGAAATAGCTAGGGCCTTAACAGATATCTTTGCAGCATCCTTAAACACGGGTGAGGTCCCGGAGGACTGGAGAATTGCTAATGTTGTCCCCTTGTTTAAGAAGGGTAGCAGGGAAAATCCAGGTAATTATAGACCTGTGAGCCTGACGTCAGTGGTAGGGAAGCTGCTGCAGAAGATACTGAGGGATAGGATCTATTCCCATTTGGAAGAAAATGGGCTTATCAGTGATAGGCAACATGATTTTGTGCAGGGAAGGTCATGTCTTACCAACTTAATAGAATTCTTTGAGGAAGTGACAAAGTTGATTGATGAGGGAAGGGCTGTCGATGTCATATACATGGACTTCAGTAAGGCGTTTGATAAGGTTCCCCATGGCAGGCTGATGGAGAAAGTGAAGGCGCTTGGGGTCCAAGGTGTACTAGCTAGATGGATAAATAACTGGCTGGGCAACAGGTGACAGAGAGTAGCAGTGGAAGGGAGTTTCTCAAAATGGAGACGTGTGACCAGTGGTGTTCCACAGGGATCCGTGCTGGGACCACTGTTGTTTGTGATATACATAAATGATTTGGAGGAAAGTATAGGTGGTCTGATTAGCAAGTTTGCTGACGACACTAAGATTGGTGGAGTAGCAGATAGTGAAGGGGACTGTCAGAGAATACAGCAGAATATAGATAGATTGGAGAGTTGGGCAGAGAAATGGCAGATGGAGTTCAATCAGGGCAAATGCGAGGTGATGCATTTTGGAAGATCCAATTCAAGATTGAACTCTACAGTAAATGGAAAAGTCCTGGGGAAAATTGATGTCCAGAGAGATTTGGGTGTTCAGGTCCATTGTTCCCTGAAGGTGGCAACGCAGGTCAATAGAGTGGTCAAGAAGGCATATGGCATGCTTTCCTTCATCGGACGGGGTATTGAGTACAAGAGTTGGCAGGTCATGTTACAGTTGTATAGGATTTTGGTTCGGCCACATTTGGAATACTGCGTGCAGTTCTGGTCGCCACATTACCAAAATGATGTGGATGCTTTGGAGAGGGTGCAGAGGAGGTTCACCAGGATGGTGCCTGGTATGGAGGGCGCTAGCTATGAAGAGAGGTTGAGTAGATTAGGATTATTTTCATTAGAAAGACGGAGGTTGAGGGGGGGACCTGATTGAAGTGTACAAAATCATGAGAGGTATAGACAGGGTGGATAGCAAGAGGCTTTTTCCCAGAGTGGGGGATTCAATTACAAGGGGACACGAGTTCAAAGTGAAAGGGGAAAAGTTTAGGGGGGATATGCGTGGAAAGTTCTTTACGCAGAGGGTGGTGGGCACCTGGAACGCATTGCCAGCGGAGGTGGTAGATGCGGGCACGATGGAGTCTTTTAAGATGTATCTAGACAGATACATGAATGGGCAGGAAGAAAAGAGATACAGAAGCTTAGAAAATAGGCGACATGTTTAGATAGAGGATCTGGATCGGCGCAGGCTTGGAGGGCCGAAGGGCCTGTTCCTGTGCTGTAATTGTCTTTGTTCTTTGTTCTTTGAGTACAACTCCAGCTGCTATTAATGGAGGTCTGGATCGAATTGGCACTTTCCTGGTGTGTGAGTGGGGATCAGTACAACTCCAGCTTGTATTAATAGAGGCCTGGAATGAACTGTCCCTTTCCTGCTGTGTCAGTGGGACTCAGTCGCACTCCAGCTGGTATTACAGAGGCCTGGAATGAACTGTCACTTTCCTGCTGTGTGAGTGGGACTCAGTCGCACTCCAGCTGGTATTACAGAGGTCTGGATCGAATTGGCTCTTTCCTGGTGTGTGAGTGGGACTCAGTACCACTCCAGCTGCTATTAATGGAGGTCTGGATCGAATTGGCACTTTCCTGTTGTGAGTTGGGATCAGTTCAACTCCAGCTTGTATTAATAGAGGCCTGGAATGAACTGTGACTTTCCTGCTGTGTGAGTGGGACTCAGTCGCACTCCAGCTGGTATTACAGAGGTCTGGATTGAATTGGCTCTTTCCTGGTGTGTGACTAGGAATTAATTCCACTCCAGCTGGTATTAATGGAGGCCTGGAATGACCTGTCCCTTTCCTGCTGTGTGAGTGGGACTCTGTCGCACTCCAGCTGGTATTACAGAGGTCTGGATTGAATTGGCTCTTTCCTGGTGTGTGAGTGGGACTCAGTACCACTCCAGCTGGTATTAATTAGTGGTCTGGATTCAATTGACTCTTTCCTGGTGTGTGAGTGGGGTTCAGTACAACTCCAGCTGGTATGAATAAAGGTCTGGATTGAATTCTCTCTTCCCTGGTGTGTGAGTAGGGCTCAGTACCTCTGCAGCTGGTATGAAGAGGTCTGGATTGAATGGGCCTCTTTCCTGGTGTCTGAGTGATCCTCAGACCCACTCCAGCTGGTATTAATAGAAGTTTGGATTGACTTGGCTCTGTCCTGGTTTGTGAGTGGAACTCAGTATCACTCCAGCTGGTATGAATAGCGGCCTGGATTGAATTGGCTCTTTCCTGGGGTGTGAGTGGGTCTCAGTATCACTCCAGCTGGTATTAATAGAGGCCTGGAATGAACTGACACCTTCATGGCGTGTGAGAGGGACTCAGACGCACACCAGCTGGTATTATAGAGGTCAGGATTGAATTGGCTCTTTCTGGTGTGTGAGATGGAGTTAATTCCACTCCAGCTAGTATTAATAGAGGCCTGAATTGAATTGGCACTTTCCTGGTTTGTGAGTGGGACTCAGTACCCCTCCAGCTGGTCTTAATAGAGGCCTGGATTGAATTGGATCTTTCTGATGTCTGCGTGGGGCTCAGTACCATTCCTGCTGGTATTAATAGAGATCTGGATTGAATTGGCTCTTTCCTGGTGTGTGAGTGGGAGTTAACTCCACTCCAGCTGGTATTATTCGAGGCCTAGATTGAATTGGCCGTTTCCTGGTGTGTGACTGGGGCTCAGAACCACTCCAGCTGGGATTAATAGAAGCCTGGAATGAACTGTCCATTTCCTGCTCTGTGAGTGGGACTCAGTCGCACT
This sequence comes from Heterodontus francisci, assembly GCF_036365525.1. Lineage (NCBI taxonomy): Eukaryota > Metazoa > Chordata > Chondrichthyes > Heterodontiformes > Heterodontidae > Heterodontus > Heterodontus francisci. The sequence goes on along the minus strand of NW_027140466.1, from coordinate 1,529,017 downwards.
GCAGCTGGTATTATAGAGGTCTGGATTGAATTGGCACTTTCCTGGTGTGTGCGTGGGGCTCAGAACCACTCCAGCTGGGATTGAAAGAGGTCTGGACTGAATTCGCTCTTTCCGGGTGGTCGAATGGGGTTCAGTACCAGTCCAGCTGCTTTTATTGGAGGTCTGGTTGGAAGTTGCTCTTTACTGGTGTGTGAGGGGGCTCAATACCACTCCAGCTGGTATTAATATAGGTCTGGATGGAATTGGCTCCTTCCTGGTGAGTGAGAGGGGCTCAGTACCACTCCAGCTGGTATTACTAGAGGTCTGGATTGAATTGCCTCCTTCCTGGTGAGTGAGTGGGGCTCAGTACCACTCCAGCCGGTATTAATAGAGGTCTGGATTGAAGTGGCTCCTTCCTAGTGAGTGAGTGAGGCTCCGTACCACTCCAGCTGGTATTAATAGAGATCTGGATTGAATTGGCACCTTCCTGGTGAGTGCTTGGGGCTCAGTACCTCTTCAGCTGGTGTTAATAAGATGTCTGGATTGAATTGACTCTTTACTGCTGAGTGAGTGGGACTCAGTACCACTCCAGCTGGTGTTAATAGAGGTCTGGATCGAATTGGCTCCTTCCAGGTGAGTGAGTGGGGCTCAGTCCCACTCCAGCTGGGATTAAGAGGTCTGGATTGAATTGGTTCTTTCCTGGTGTGTGTCTGGGGCTCAATCCCACTCCAGCTGGTATTAAGAGGTCTGGATTGAATTGGCTCTTTCCTGCTGAGTGAGTGGGACTCAGTACCACTCCAGCTGGTGTTAATAGAGGTCTGGCATGAATTGGCTCTTTTACTGCTGTGTGAGTGGGACTCAGTTCCACTCCAGCTGATACTAATAGATGTCTGGATTGAATTAGCTCTTTCCTGGTGTGTGAGTCGGACTCAGTTCCACTCCAGCTGGTATTGATAGAAGTCTGGATTGAATAGACTCTTTCCTGGTGTGTGTGTGGGACTCGGTTCCACTCCAGCTGGTATTAATGGAGGCCTGGTTTGAATTGACTCTTTCCTGGTGTGTGAGTGGGACTCAGGTCCACTCCAGCTGCTATTAATCGAGGCCTGGATTGAATTGGTTCTTTCGTGGTGTGTGAGTGAGACTCAGTACCACTCCAGCTGGTATTAATAGAGACCTGGATTTAATTGCCTCTTTCCTGGTGTGTGAGTGGGACTTGGTAACACTCCAGTTGGTATTTATAGAGGTGTGGATTGAATTGTCTCTTTCCTGTGTGTGTGTGGGACTCAGTACCACTCCAGCTGGTTTTAATAGAGGTCTGGATTGAATTGCCTCTTTCCTGGTGTGAGTGGGACTCAGTACCACTCCAGCTGGTATTAGTAGAGGTCTGGATTGATTTGGCTCTTTCCTGGTGAGTGAGTGGGGCTCAGTACCACTCCAGCTGTTATTAAAAGAGGTCTGGATTGAATTGGCTCTTTCCTGGTGTGTGAGTGGCACTCAGTACCACTCCAGCTGGTATTTATAGAGATCTGGATTGATTTGGCTCTTTCCTGGTGTGTGAGTGGGGCTCAGTACCACTCCAGCTGGTATTAATAGTGGTCTGGATTGAATTGGCTCCTTCCTGGTGAGTGAGTGGGGCTCAGTACCACTCCAGCTGTTATTAAAAGAGGTCTGGATTGAATTGGCTCTATCCTGGTGTGTGAGTGGCACTCAGTACCACTCCAGCTGGTATTTATAGAGATCTGGATTGATTTGGCTCTTTCCTGGTGTGTGAGTGGGGGTCAGTCCCACTCCAGTCGCTATAAACAGAGGCCTGGATTTAATTGCCTCTTTTCTGGTGTGTGAGTGGGACTCAGTACCACTCCAGCTGATATTAATAGAGGTTTGGATTGAATTGGCTCCTTCCTGGTGAGTGAGTGGGGCTCAGTACCACTCCAGCTGGTATTTATAGAGATCTGGATTGATTTGGTTCTTTCCTGGTGTGTGAGTGGGGGTCAGTCCCACTCCAGTCGCTATAAATAGAGTCCTGGATTTAATTGCCTCATTCCTGGTGTGTGAGTGGGACTCGGTAACACTCCAGCTGGTATTCATAGTGGTCTGCAATGACTTGGCTCTTTCCTGGTGTGAGAGAGGGACTCAGTACCACACCAGCTTGTATTCATAGAGGTCTGGATTGAATTGGCTCTTTCCTGGTGAGTGAGTGGGGCTCAGTACCACTCCAGCTGTTATTAATATAGGTCTGGATGGAATTGGCTCCTTCCTGGTGAGTGAGAGGGGCTCAGTACCACTCCAGCTGGTATTAATATAGGTCTGGATTGAATTGCCTCCTTTCTGGTGAGTGAGTGGGGCTCAGTACCACTCCAGCCGGTATTAATAGAGGTCTGGATTGAAGTGGCTCCTTCCTAGTGAGTGAGTGGGGCTCAGTACCTCTCCAGCTGGTATTAATAGAGGTCTGGATTAGATTGCCTCCTTCCTGGTGTGTGACTGGGGCTCAGTACCACTCCAGCTGGTATTAATAGAGGTCTGGATTGAATTGGCACCTTCCTGGTGAGTGCTTGGGGCTCAGTACCTCTTCAGCTGGTGTTAATAAGATGTCTGGATTGAATTGACTCTTTACTGCTGAGTGAGTGGGACTCAGTAACACTCCAGCTGGTGTTAATAGAGGTCTGGATCGAATTGGCTCCTTCCAGGTGAGTGAGTGGGGCTCAGTCCCACTCCAGCTGGGATTAAGAGGTCTGGATTGAATAGGTTCTTTCCTGGTGTGTGTCTGGGGCTCAATCCCACTCCAGCTGGTATTAAGATGTCTGCATTGAATTGGCTCCTTCCTGGTGAGTGAGTGGGACTCAGTACCACTCCAGCTGGTGTTAATAGAGGTCTGGCTTGACTTGGCACATTCCTGGTGAGTGAGTGGGGCCCAGTCCCACTCCAGCTGGTATTAAGAGGTCTGGATTGAATTGGCTCCTTCCTGGTGAGTGAGTGGGGCTCAGTCCCACTCCAGCTGGTATTAAGATGTCTGCATTGAATTGGCTCCTTCCTGGTGAGTGAGTGGGGCTCAGTCCCACTCCAGCTGGTATTAAGAGGTCTGGATTGAATTGGCTCCTTCCTGGTGAGTGAGTGGGACTCAGTTCCACTCCAGCTGGTATTAATAGAGGTCTGGATTGAATTGACTCTTTCCTGGTGTGTGAGTGGGACTCAGGTCCACTCCAGCTGCTATTAATAGAGACCAAGATTGAATAGGCTCTTCCGTGGTGTGTGAGTGGGGCTCAGTACCACTCCAGCTGGTATTAATAGAGGTCTGGATTGAATTGGCACCTTCCTGGTTTGTGAGTGGGGCTCAGTACCTCTCCAGCTGGTGTTAATAAGAGGTCTGGATTGAATTGACCCTTTACTGGTGTTTGAGTGGGACTCAGTACCACTCCAGCTGGTATTAATAGAGACCTGGATTTAATTGCCTCATTCCTGGTGTTTGAGTGGGACTCAGTGCCACTCCAGCTGGTATTAATAGAGGTCTGGATTGATTTGGCTCTTTCCTGGTGTGTGAGTGGGGCTCAGTACCACTCCAGCTGGTATTAATAGATGTCTGGATTGAATTGGCTCCTTCCTGGTGAGTGAGTGGGGCTCAGTACCACTCCAGCTGGTATTAATAGAGGTCTGGATTGAATTGGCTCCTTCCTGGTGAGTGAGTGGTGCTCAGTACCACTCCAGCTGGTATTAATAGAGGTCTGGATTGAATTGACTCTTTCCTGGTGAGTGACTGGGGCTCAGTACCACTGCAGCTGGTATTAATAGAGGTGTGGATTGAATTGGCTCCATCCTGGTGAATGAGTGGGGCTCAGTACCACTCCAGATGGTATTAATAGAGGTCTGGATTGAATTGACTCTTTCCTGGTGTGTGAGTGGGGCTCAGTACCACTCCAGCTGGTATTAATCGAGGTCTGGATTGAATTGCCTCTTTCCTGGTGTGTGAGTCGGACTCAGTTCCAATCCCGCTGTTATTAATAGAGGTCTGGATTGAATTGCCTCTTTCCTGGTTTGTGAGAGTGGGACTCAGTTCCACTCCAGCTGGTATTAATAGAGGCCTGGATTGATTTGACTTCTTTCCTGGTGTGTGAGAGGGACACAGGTCCACTCCAGCTGGTATTAATAGACATCTGGATTGAATTGACTCTTTCCTTGTGTGTGTGTGGGACTCAGTTCCACTCCAGCTGGTATTAATAGAGGCCTGGATTGATTTGACTTCTTTCCTGGTGTGTGAGAGGGATACAGGTCCACTCCAGCTGGTATTAATAGAGATCTGGATTGAATTGACTCTTTCCTGGTGTGTGAGGGGGACTCAGTACCACTCCAGCTGGTAATAATAGAGACCTGGATTGATTTGGCTCTTTCCTGGTGTGTGCGTGGGTCTCAGTACCACTTCAGCTGGTATTTATAGAGGCCTGGATTGAATTGACTCTTTCCTGGTGTGTGAGGGGGACTCAGTACCACTCCAGCTGGTAATAATAGAGACCTGGATTGATTTGGCTCTTTCCTGGTGTGTGAGTGGGTCTCAGTACCACTTCAGCTGGTATTTATAGAGGCCTGGATTGAATTGACGCTTTTTGGTGTGTGAGTGGGACTCGGTAACACTGCAACTGGTATTTATAGAGGTGTGGATTGGTATTTTTCTTTCCTGGTGTGTGAGTGGGACTCAGTACCACTCCAGCTGGTATTAATAGGGACCTGGATTTAATTGCCTCTTTCCTGGTGTCTCATTGGGTCTCGGTACCACTCCAGCGTGGGTTAATAGAGGTCTGGATTGAATTGGCTCTTTCCTGGTGTGTGATTGGGGCTCGGTACCACTGCAGCTGGTATTTATAGAGCTGTGGATTGATATTTCTCTATCCTGGTGTGTGAGTGGGACTCAGTACCTCTCCAGCTGGTGTTAATAAGATGATTGGATAGAATTGACTCTTTATTGGTGAGTGAGTGGGACTCAGTACCACTCCAGCTGGTATTAATAGAGACCTGGATTTAATTGTCTCTTTCCTGGTGTGTGAGTGGGGCTCAGTACCTCTCCAGCTGGTGTTAATAAGAGGTCTGGATTGAATTGACTCTTTACTGGTGAGTGAGTGGGACTCAGTACCACTCCAGCTGGTACTAATAGAGGTGTGGATTGAATTGACTCTTTCCTGGTGTCTGTCTGGGACTCAGTACCACTCCAACTGGTATTAATAGAGACCTGGATTGAATTGGCTCTTTCCTGGTGTCTGTCTGGGACTCAGTACCACTCCAGCTGGTATTAGTAGAGGTCTGGATTGATTTGGCTCTTTACTGGTGTTTGAGTGGGACTCAGTACCACTCCAGCTGGTATTAATAGAGGTGTGGATTGAATTGACTCTTTCCTGGTGTCTGTCTGGGACTCAGTTCCACTCCAGCTTGTATTAATAGAGGTGTGGATTGAATTGACTCTTTCCTGGTGTGTGAGTGGGACTCAGTGCCAATCCAGCTGGTATTAATAGAGGTCTGGATTGATATGGCTCTTTCCTGGTGTTTGAGTGGGACTCAGTGCCATTCCAGCTGGTATTAATAGAGACCTCGATTGAATTGCCTCTTTCCTGGTGTGTGAGTGGGACTCAGTACCACTGCAGCTGGTATTAATAGAGGCCTGGATTTAATTGCCTCTTTCCTGGTGTGTGAGTGGGACTCAGTACCACTCCAGCTTGTATTAATGGAGACCTGGAATTAATTGCCTCTTTCCTGGTGTGTGAGTGGGTCTCGGTAACACTCCAGCAGGTATTTATCGAGGTGTGGATTGAATTGCCTCTTTCCTGGTGTGTGAGTGGGACTCAGTGCCACTCCAGCTGGTATTAATAGAGGTCTGGATTGATTTGGCTCTTTCCTGGTGTTTGAGTGGGACTCAGTACCATTCCAGCTGGTATTAATAGAGACCTGGATTGAATTGCCTCTTTCCTGGTGTGTGAGTGGGACTCAGTACCACTCCAGCTGGTATTAATAGAGGCCTGGATTTAATTGCCTCTTTCCTGGTGTGTGAGTGGGACTCGGTAACAATGCAGCTGGTATTAGTAGAGGTCTGGATTGATATTTCTCTTTCCTGATGTGTGAGTGGGACCCAGTACCACTCCAGCTGGTTTTAATAGAGTTCTGGATTGAATTGCCTCTTTCCTTGTGTGTGAGTGGGACTCAGTACCACTCCAGCTGGTATTAGTAGAGGTCTGGATTGATTTGGTTCTTTCCTGGTGTTTGAGTGGGACTCAGTACCACTCCAGCTGGTATTAATAGAGGTTTGGATTGAATTGGCTTCTTCCTGGTGAGTGAGTGGGGCTCAGTACCACTCCAGCTGTTATTAAAAGAGGTCTGAATTGAATTGGCTCTTTCCTGGTGTGTGAGTGGCACTCAGTACCACTCCAGCTGGTATTTATAGAGATCTGGATTGAATTGCCTCTTTCCTGGTGTGTGAGTGGGGGTCAGTCCCACTCCAGTCGCTATAAATAGAGGCCTGGATTTAATTGCCTCTTTCCTGGTGTGTGAGTGGGACTCAGTACCACTCCAGCTGGTATTAATAGAGGTCTGGAATTAATTGCCTCTTTCCTGGTGTGTGAGTGGGTCTCAGTAACACTCCAGCTGGTATTAATATAGGTCTGGATGGATTTGGCTCATTCCTGGTTTGTGAGTGGGACTCAGTACCACTCCCGCTTGGAATAATAGAGGGCTGGATAGAATTGTCTCTTTCCTGGTGTGTGAGCGGGACACAGTACCACTCCAGCTTGTATTCATAGTGGTCTGCAATGACTTGGCTCTTTCCTGGTGTGAGAGAGGGACTCAGTACCACACCAGCTTGTATTCATAGAGCTCTGGATTGAATTGGTTCTTTCCTGGTGAGTGAGTGGGGCTCAGTACCACTCCAGCTGGTATTAATATAGGTCTGGATGGAATTGGCTCCTTCCTGGTGTGTGAGTGGAGCTCAGTACCACTCCAGCTGGTATTAATAGAGGTCTGGATTGAATTGGCACCTTCCTGGTGAGTGAGTGGGACTCAGTACCTCTCCAGCTGGTATTAATAGAGGTCTGGATCGAATTGGCTCCTTCCAGTTGTGTGAGTGGGGCTCAGTCCCACTCCAGCTGGGATTAAGAGGTCTGGATTGGATTGGTTCTTTCCAGGTGTGTGTCTGGAGCTCAATCCCACTCCAGCTGGTATTAAGAGGTCTGGATTGAATTGGCTCTTTCCTGGTAAGCGAGTGGGACTCAGTCCCACTCCAGCTGGTGTTAATAGAGGTCTGGCTTGAATTGGCACATTCCTGGTGAGTGAGTGGGGCCCAGTCCCACTCCAGCTGGTATTTAGAGGTCTGGATTGGATTGGCTCCTTCCTGGTGAGTGAGTGGGGCTCAGTCCCACTCCAGCTGTTATTAAGAGGTTTGGATTGAATTGGCTCTTTCCTGGTGTTTGAGTGGGACTCAGTGCCATTCCAGCTGGTATTAATAGAGACCTCGATTGAATTGCCTCTTTCCTGGTGTGTGAGTGGGACTCAGTACCACTGCAGCTGGTATTAATAGAGGCCTGGATTTAATTGCCTCTTTCCTGGTGTGTGAGTGGGACTCAGTACCACTCCAGCTTGTATTAATGGAGACCTGGAATTAATTGCATCTTTCCTGGTGTGTGAGTGGGTCTCGGTAACACTCCAGCAGGTATTTATCGAGGTGTGGATTGAATTGCCTCTTTCCTGGTGTGTGAGTGGGTCTCAGTAACACTCCAGCTGGTATTAATATAGGTCTGGATGGATTTGGCTCATTCCTGGTTTGTGAGTGGGACTCAGTACCACTCCCGCTTGGAATAATAGAGGGCTGGATAGAATTGTCTCTTTCCTGGTGTGTGAGCGGGACACAGTACCACTCCAGCTTGTATTCATAGTGGTCTGCAATGACTTGGCTCTTTCCTGGTGTGAGAGAGGGACTCAGTACCACACCAGCTTGTATTCATAGAGCTCTGGATTGAATTGGTTCTTTCCTGGTGAGTGAGTGGGGCTCAGTACCACTCCAGCTGGTATTAATATAGGTCTGGATGGAATTGGCTCCTTCCTGGTGTGTGAGTGGAGCTCAGTACCACTCCAGCTGGTATTAATAGAGGTCTGGATTGAATTGGCACCTTCCTGGTGAGTGAGTGGGACTCAGTACCTCTCCAGCTGGTATTAATAGAGGTCTGGATCGAATTGGCTCCTTCCAGTTGTGTGAGTGGGGCTCAGTCCCACTCCAGCTGGGATTAAGAGGTCTGGATTGGATTGGTTCTTTCCAGGTGTGTGTCTGGAGCTCAATCCCACTCCAGCTGGTATTAAGAGGTCTGGATTGAATTGGCTCTTTCCTGCTAAGCGAGTGGGACTCAGTCCCACTCCAGCTGGTGTTAATAGAGGTCTGGCTTGAATTGGCACATTCCTGGTGAGTGAGTGGGGCCCAGTCCCACTCCAGCTGGTATTTAGAGGTCTGGATTGGATTGGCTCCTTCCTGGTGAGTGAGTGGGGCTCAGTCCCACTCCAGCTGGTATTAAGAGGTTTGGATTGAATTGGCTCTTTCCTGGTGTTTGAGTGGGACTCAGTACCACTGCAGCTGGTATTAATAGAGACCTCGATTGAATTGCCTCTTTCCTGGTGTGTGAGTGGGACTCAGTACCACTGCAGCTGGTATTAATAGAGGCCTGGATTTAATTGCCTCTTTCCTGGTGTGTGAGTGGGACTCAGTACCACTCCAGCTTGTATTAATGGAGACCTGGAATTAATTGCATCTTTCCTGGTGTGTGAGTGGGTCTCGGTAACACTCCAGCAGGTATTTATCGAGGTGTGGATTGAATTGCCTCTTTCCTGGTGTGTGAGTGGGACTCAGTGCCACTCCAGCTGGTATTAATAGAGGTCTGGATTGATTTGGCTCTTTCCTGGTGTTTGAGTGGGACTCAGTACCATTCCAGCTGGTATTAATAGAGACCTGGATTGAATTGCCTTTTTCCTGGTGTGTGAGTGGGACTCAGTACCACTCCAGCTGGTATTAATAGAGGCCTGGATTTAATTGCCTCTTTCCTGGTGTGTGAGTGGGACTCGGTAACAATGCAGCTGGTATTAGTAGAGGTCTGGATTGATATTTCTCTTTCCTGATGTGTGAGTGGGACCCAGTACCACTCCAGCTGGTTTTAATAGAGTTCTGGATTGAATTGCCTCTTTCCTTGTGTGTGAGTGGGACTCAGTACCACTCCAGCTGGTATTAGTAGAGGTCTGGATTGATTTGGTTCTTTCCTGGTGTTTGAGTGGGACTCAGTACCACTCCAGCTGGTATTAATAGAGGTTTGGATTGAATTGGCTTCTTCCTGGTGAGTGAGTGGGGCTCAGTACCACTCCAGCTGTTATTAAAAGAGGTCTGAATTGAATTGGCTCTTTCCTGCTGTGTGCGTGGCACTCAGTACCACTCCAGCTGGTATTTATAGAGATCTGGATTGAATTGCCTCTTTCCTGGTGTGTGAGTGGGGGTCAGTCCCACTCCAGTCGCTATAAATAGAGGCCTGGATTTAATTGCCTCTTTCCTGGTGTGTGAGTGGGACTCAGTACCACTCCAGCTGGTATTAATAGAGGTCTGGAATTAATTGCCTCTTTCCTGGTGTGTGAGTGGGTCTCAGTAACACTCCAGCTGGTATTAATATAGGTCTGGATGGATTTGGCTCATTCCTGGTTTGTGAGTGGGACTCAGTACCACTCCCGCTTGTAATAATAGAGGGCTGGATAGAATTGCCTCTTTCCTGGTGTGTGAGCGGGACACAGTACCACTCCAGCTTGTATTCATAGTGGTCTGCAATGACTTGGCTCTTTCCTGGTGTGAGAGAGGGACTCAGTGCCACACCAGCTTGTATTCATAGAGCTCTGGATTGAATTGGTTCTTTCCTGGTGAGTGAGTGGGGCTCAGTACCACTCCAGCTGGTATTAATATAGGTCTGGATGGAATTGGCTCCTTCCTGGTGTGTGAGTGGGGCTCAGTACCACTCCAGCTGGTATTAATAGAGGTCTGGATTGAATTGGCACCTTCCTGGTGAGTGAATGGGACTCAGTACCTCTCCAGCTGGTATGAATAGAGGTCTGGATCGAATTGGCTCCTTCCAGTTGTGTGAGTGGGGCTCAGTCCCACTCCAGCTGGGATTAAGAGGTCTGGATTGGATTGCTACTTTCCAGGTGTGTGTCTGGGGCTCAATCCCACTCCAGCTGGTATTAAGAGGTCTGGATTGAATTGGCTCTTCCCTGCTAAGCGAGTGGACTCAGTCCCACTCCAGCTGGTGTTAATAGAGGTCTGGCTTGAATTGGCACATTCCTGTTGAGTGAGTGGGGCCCAGTCCCACTCCAGCTGGTATTTAGAGGTCTGGATTGGATTGGCTCCTTCCTGGTGAGTGAGTGGGGCTCAGTCCCACTCCAGCTGGTACTAAGAGGTCTGGATTGAATTGGCTCTTTCCTGGTGTTTGAGTGGGACTCAGTACCATTCCAGCTGGTATTAATAGAGACCTGGATTGAATTGCCTCTTTCCTGGTGTGTGAGTGGGACTCAGTACCACTCCAGCTGGTATTAATAGAGGCCTGGATTTAATTGCCTCTTTCCTGGTGTGTGAGTGGGACTCGGTAACAATGCAGCTGGTATTAGTAGAGGTCTGGATTGATATTTCTCTTTCCTGGTGTGTGAGTGGGACTCAGTACCACTCCAGCTGGTTTTAATAGAGTTCTGGATTGAATTGCCTCTTTCCTTGTGTGTGAGTGGGACTCAGTACCACTCCAGCTGGTATTAGTAGAGGTCTGGATTGATTTGGTTCTTTCCTGGTGTTTGAGTGGGACTCAGTACCACTCCAGCTGGTATTAATAGAGGTTTGGATTGAATTGGCTCCTTCCTGGTGAGTGAGTGGGGCTCAGTACCACTCCAGCTGTTATTAAAAGAGGTCTGAATTGAATTGGCTCTTTCCTGGTGTGTGAGTGGCACTCAGTACCACTCCAGCTGGTATTTATAGAGATCTGGATTGAATTGCCTCTTTCCTGGTGTGTGAGTGAGGGTCAGTCCCACTCCAGTCGCTATAAATAGAGGCCTGGATTTAATTGCCTCTTTCCTGATGTGTGAGTGGGACTCAGTCCCACTCCAGCTGGTATTAATAGAGGTCTGGAATTAATTGCCTCTTTCCTGGTGTGTGAGTGGGTCTCAGTAACACTCCAGCTGGTATTAATATAGGTCTGGATGGATTTGGCTCATTCCTGGTTTGTGAGTGGGACTCAGTACCACTCCCGCTTGTAATAATAGAGGGCTGGATAGAATTGCCTCTTTCCTGGTGTGTGAGCGGGACACAGTACCACTCCAGCTTGTATTCATAGTGGTCTGCAATGACTTGGCTCTTTCCTGGTGTGAGAGAGGGACTCAGTACCACACCAGCTTGTATTCATAGAGCTCTGGATTGAATTGGCTCTTTCCTGGTGAGTGAGTGGGGCTCAGTACCACTCCAGCTGGTATTAATATAGGTCTGGATGGAATTGGCTCCTTCCTGGTGAGTGAGTGGGACTCAGTACCTCTCCAGCTGGTATTAATAGAGGTCTGGATCGAATTGGCTCCTTCCAGTTGTGTGAATGGGGCTCAGTCCCACTCCAGCTGGGATTAAGAGGTCTGGATTGGATTGGTTCTTTCCAGATGTGTGTCTGGGGCTCAATCCCACTCCAGCTGGTATTAAGAGGTCTCGATTGAATTGGCTCTTTCCTGCTAAGCGAGTGGGACTCAGTCCCACTCCAGCTGGTGTTAATAGAGGTCTGGCTTGAATTGGCACATTCCTGGTGAGTGAGTGGGGCCCAGTCCCACTCCAGCTGGTATTTAGAGGTCTGGATTGGATTGGCTCCTTCCTGGTGAGTGAGTGGGGCTCAGTCCCACTCCAGCTGGTATTAAGAGGTCTGGATTGAATTGGCTCTTTCCTGGTGTATGAGAGGGGCTCAGTTCCACTCCAGCTGGTATTAATAGAGACCAAGATTGAATAGGCTCTTTCCTGGTGTGTGACTGGGACTCGGTACCACTCCAGCTGGTATTAATAGAGGCCTGGTTTGAATTGACTCTTTCCTGGTGTGTGAGTGGGACTCAGGTCCACTCCAGCTGGTATTAATAGAGACCAAGATTGAATAGGCTCTTTCCTGGTGTGTGAGTGGGACTCGGTACCACTCCAGCTGGTATTAATAGAGGCCTGGTTTGAATTGACTCTTTCCTGGTGTGTGAGTGGGACTCAGTACCACTCCAGCTGGTATTAGTAGAGGTCTGGATTGATTTGGTTCTTTCCTGGTGTTTGAGTGGGACTCAGTACCACTCCAGCTGGTATTAATAGAGGTTTGGATTGAATTGGCTCCTTCCTGGTGAGTGAGTGGGGCTCAGTACCACTCCAGCTGTTATTAAAAGAGGTCTGAATTGAATTGGCTCTTTCCTGGTGTGTGAGTGGCACTCAGTACCACTCCAGCTGGTATTTATAGAGATCTGGATTGAATTGCCTCTTTCCTGGTGTGTGAGTGGGGGTCAGTCCCACTCCAGTCGCTATAAATAGAGGCCTGGATTTAATTGCCTCTTTCCTGATGTGTGAGTGGGACTCAGTACCACTCCAGCTGGTATTAATAGAGGTCTGGAATTAATTGCCTCTTTCCTGGTGTGTGAGTGGGTCTCAGTAACACTCCAGCTGGTATTAATATAGGTCTGGATGGATTTGGCTCATTCCTGGTTTGTGAGTGGGACTCAGTACCACTCCAGCTGGTATTAATAGAGGTCTGGATGGATTTGGCTCATTCCTGGTTTGTGAGTGGGACTCAGTACCACTCCCGCTTGTAATAATAGAGGGCTGGATAGAATTGCCTCTTTCCTGGTGTGTGAGCGGGACACAGTACCACTCCAGCTTGTATTCATAGTGGTCTGCAATGACTTGGCTCTTTCCTGGTGTGAGAGAGGGACTCAGTACCACACCAGCTTGTATTCATAGAGCTCTGGATTGAATTGGCTCTTTCCTGGTGAGTGAGTGGGGCTCAGTACCACTCCAGCTGGTATTAATATAGGTCTGGATGGAATTGGCTCCTTCCTGGTGTGTGAGTGGGGCTCAGTACCACTCCAGCTGGTATTAATAGAGGTCTGGATTGAATTGGCACCTTCCTGGTGAGTGAGTGGGACTCAGTACATCTCCAGCTGGTATTAATAGAGGTCTGGATCGAATTGGCTCCTTCCAGTTGTGTGAGTGGGGCTCAGTCCCACTCCAGCTGGGATTAAGAGGTCTGGATTGGATTGGTTCTTCCCAGGTGTGTGTCTGGGGCTCAATCCCACTCCAGCTGGGATTAAGAGGTCTGGATTGAATTGACTCTTTCCTGGTGTGTGTGTGAGACTCAGTTCCACTCCAGCTGGTATTAATAGAGGCCTGGATTGATTTGACTCTTTCCTGGTGTGTGAGAGGGACACAGGTCCACTCCAGCTGGTATTAATAGAGGTCTGGATTGATTTGACTCTTTCCTGGTGTGTGAGTGGGACTCAGTACCACTCCAGCTGGTATTAATAGAGACCTGGATTGATTTGGCTCTTTCCAAGTGTGTGAGTGGGGCTCAGTACCACTTAAGCTGGTATTTATAGAGGCCTGGATTGAATTGACTATTTCCTGCTGTGTTTGGGGGACTCAGTGCCACTCCAGCTGGTATTAATAGAGACCTGGATTTAATTGTCTCTTTCCTGGTGTGTGAGTGAGGCTCAGTACCTCTCCAGCTGGTGTTAATAAGAGGTCTGGATTCAATTGACTCTTTACTGGTGAGTGAGTGGGACTCAGTACTACTCCAGATGGTATTAATAGAGGTGTGGATTGAATTGACTCTTTCCTGGTGTCTGTGTGGGACTCAGTACCACTCCAGCTGGTATTAATAGAGACTTGGATTGAATTGGCTCTTTCCTGGTGTGTGAGTGGGGCTCAGTACCACTTCAGCTGGTATTTATAGAGGCCTGGATTGAATTGGCTCTTTCCTGGTGTGTGAGTGAGCCTCAGTACCACTCCAGCTGGTATTAATAGAGGCCAGGATTTAATTGAATCTTTCCTGGTGTGTCAGTGGGACTCGGTAACACTGCAACTGGTATTTATAGAGGTGTGGATTGATATTTTTCTTTCCTGGTGTGTGAGTGGGACTCAGTAACACTCCAGCTGGTATTAATAGGGACCTGGATTTAATTGCCTCTTTCCTGGTGTGTCACTGGGTCTCGGTACCACTCCAGCTGGTGTTAATAGAGGTCTGGATTGAATTGGCGCTTTCCTGGTATGTGAGTGGGACTCAGTACCACTTCAGCTGGTATTTATAGAGGCCTGGATTGAATTGACTCTTTCCTGGTGTGTGAGTGGGACTCAGTACCACTCCAGCTGGTATTAATAGAGGCCTGGATTGAATTGGCTCTTTCCTGGTGTGTGACTGGGACTCAGTACCACTCCAGCTGGTATTAATGGAGGCCTGGATTTAATTGCCTCTTTCCTGGTGTGTGAGTGGGACTCAGTACCACTCCAGCTGGTATTAATAGAGACCTGGATTTAATTGCCTCTTTCCTGGTGTGTGAGTGAGGCTCAGTACCTCTCCAGCTGGTGTTAATAAGAGGTCTGGATTGAACTGACTCTTTACTGGTGAGTGAGTGGGACTCAGTACCACTCCAGCTGGTATTAATAGAGGTGTGGATTGAATTGACTCTTTCCTGGTGTCTGTGTGGGACTCAGTACCACTCCAGCAGGTATTAATAGAGACTTGGATTGAATTGGCTCTTTCCTGGTGTGTGAGTGGGCTTCAGTACCACTCCAGCTGGTATTGATAGAGACCTGGATTGAATTGCCTCTTAGCTGCTGTGTGAGTGGGACTCAGTCCCACTCCAGCTGGTATGAACAGAGGTCTGCATTGAATTGTTTCTTTCCTGGTGTGTGCTTGGGGCTCAGTACCACTCCAGCTGGTATGAAGATGTCTGGATTGAATTGCGTCTTTCCTGGGGGGTGAGTGGGTCTCCGTTCCACTCCAGCTGGTATTAATAGAGGCCTGGATTGAATTGGCTCCTTCCTGGTCAGTCAGTGGGGCTCAGTACCACTCCAGCTGGTTTTAATAGAGAACTGGATTGAATTGCCTCTTAACTTGTGTGTGTGTGGGACTCAGTACCACTCCAGCTGGTATTAATAGAGGTCTGGATTGAATTGGCTCCTTCCTGGTGTGTGAGTGGGGATCAGTACCACTCCAGCTGGTTTTAATATAGATCTGGATTGAATTGCCTCTTTCCTCGTGTGTGAGTGCGGATCAGTACCTCTCCAGCTGGTATTTATCGAGGCCTGGATTGAATTGCCTGTTTCCTGGTGTGTGACTGGGACTCATTACCACTCCAGCTGGTATTAATAGAGGTCTGGATTGAATTGGCTCCTTCCTGGTGTGTGAGTGGGGATCAGTACCACTCCAGCTGGTATTAATATAGATCTGGTTTGAATTGGCTCATTCCTGGTGAGTGAGTGGGGCTCAGTACCACTCCAGCTGGTATTAATAGAGGTCTGGATTGAATTGGCACCTTCCTGGTGTGTGAGTGGGGCTCAGTACCACTTCAGCTGTTATTAATAGAGGTCTGGATAGAATTGACACCTTCCTGGTGTGTGAGTGGGGCTCAGTACCTCTCCAGCTGGTGTTAATAAGAGGTCTGGATTGAATTGACTCTTTACTGGTGAGTGAGTGGGACTCAGTACCTCTCCAGCTGGTATTAATAGAGGTCTGGATTGAATTGGCTCCTCCCTGGTATTGAGTGGGGCTCAGTTCCACTCCAGCTGGTATTAATAGAGACCTGGATTGAATTGACTCTTTCCTGGTGTTTGAGTGGGGTTCAGTACCACTCCAGCTGGTATTGATAGAGACCTGGATTGAATTGCCTCTTAGCTGGTGTGTGAGTGGGACTCAGTCCCACTCCAGCTGGTGTGAACAGAGGTCTGGATTGAATTGTTTCTTGCCTGGTGTGTGCTTGGGGCTCAGTACCACTCCAGCTGCTATGAAGACGTCTGGATTGAATTGCGTTTTTCCTGGGGTGTGAGTGGGACTCAGTTCCACTCCAGCTGGTATTAAAAGAGGATTGGATTGATTTGGCTCTTTCCTGGTGTTTGAGTGGGACTCAGTACCTCTCCAGCTGGTATTGATAGAGGTCTGGATTGAATTGGCTCCTTCCTGGTGAGTCAGTGGGACTCATTACCACTCCAGCTGGTATTAATAGAGGTCTGGTTTGAATTGGCTCCTTCCTGGTGTGTGAGTGGGGCTCAGTACCACTCCAGCTGGTATTAATAGAGGTCTGGATTGAATTGGCCATTTACTGGTGTGTGAGTGGGGCTCAGTACCACTTCAGCTGGTATTAATAGAGGTCTGGATAGAATTGACACCTTCCTGGTGTGTGAGTGGGGCTCAGTACCTCTTCAGCTGGTGTTAATAAGAGGTCTGGATTGAATTGACTCTTTACTGGTGAGTGAGTGGGACTCAGTACCTCTCCAGCTGGTATTAATAGAGGTCTGGATTGAATTGGCTCCTCCCTGGTGATTGAGTGGGGCTCAGTTCCACTCCAGCTGGTATTAATAGAGACCTGGATTGAATTGGCTCCTCCCTGGTGATTGAGTGGGGCTCAGTTCCACTCCAGCTGGTGTAAATAGAGGTCTGGATTGAATTGGCTCCTTCCTGGTGATTGAGTGGGGCTCAGTTCCACTCCAGCTGGTATTGATAGAGACCTGGATTGAATTGGCTCCTCCCTGGTGATTGAGTGGTGTTCAGTACCACTCCAGCTGGTATTAATAGAGACCTGGATTGAATTGGCTCCTCCCTGGTGATTGAGTGGGGCTCAGTTCCACTCCAGCTGGTGTAAATAGAGGTCTGGATTGAATTGGCTCCTTCCTGGTGATTGAGTGGGGCTCAGTTCCACTCCAGCTGGTATTGGTAGAGACCTGGATTGAATTGCCTCTTAGCTGGTGTGTGAGTGGGACTCAGTCCCACTCCAGCTGGTATGAACATCGGTCTGGATTGAATTGTTTCTTTCCTGGTGTGTGCTTGGGACTCAGTTCCACTCCAGCTGGTATTAAAAGAGGATTGGATTGATTTGGCTCTTTCCTGGTGTGTGAGTGGGGCTCAGTACCACTCCAGCTGGTATTAATAGAGGTCTGGAGTGAATTGGCCATTTACTGGTGAGTGAGTGGGGCTCAGTACCACTCCAGCTGGTATTAATAGAGGTCTGGATTGAATTGGCTCCTTCCTGGTGAGTCAGTGGGACTCATTACCACTCCAGCTGGTATTAATAGAGGTCTGGTTTGAATTGGCTCCTTCCTGGTGTGTGAGTGGGGCTCAGTACCACTCCAGCTGGTATTAATAGAGGTCTGGATTGAATTGGCACATTCCTGGTGTGTGAGTGGGGCTCAGTACCTCTCCAGCTGGTGTTAATAAGAGGTCTGGAGTGAATTGGCCATTTACTGGTGTGTGAGTGGGGCTCAGTACCACTCCAGCTGGTATTAATAGAGGTCTGGATAGAATTGACACCTTCCTGGTGTGTGCTTGGGGCTCAGTACCACTCCAGCTGCTATGAAGACGTCTGGATTGAATTGCGTTTTTCCTGGGGTGTGAGTGGGACTCAGTTCCACTCCAGCTGGTATTAAAAGAGGATTGGATTGATTTGGCTCTTTCCTGGTGTGTGAGTGGGGCTCAGTACCACTCCAGCTGGTATTTATCGAGGCCTGGATTGAATTGGCTCTTTCCTGGTGTGTGACTGGGACTCAGTACCACTCCAGCTGGTATTAATAGAGGTCTGGATTGAATTGGCACCTTCCTGGTGTGTGAGTGGGGCTCAGTACCTCTCCAGTTGGTGTTAGTAAGAGGACTGGATTGAATTGACCCTTTACTGGTGTGTGAGTGGGACTCAGTACCACTCCAGCTGGTATTAATAGAGGTCTGGATTGATTTGGCTCTTTCCTGTTGTTTGAGTCGGACTCAGTACCACTCCAGCTGGGGTTAATAGAGGTCTGGATTGAATTAGCTCTTTCCTGGTGTGTGAGTGGGGCTCAGTCCCACTCCAGCTGGTATTTATCGAGGCCTGGATTGAATTGGCTCTTTCCTGGTGTGTGACTGGGACTCAGTACCACTCCAGCTGGTATTAATAGAGGTCTGGATTGATTTGGCTCTTTCCTGTTGTTTGAGTGGGAGTCAGTAACACTCCAGCTGGTATTAATAGAGGTCTGGATTGAATTGGTTCCTTCCTGGTGAGTGAGTGGGGCTCAGTACCACTCCAGCTGGTATTAATAGAGGTCTGGCTTGAATTGACTCCTTCCTGGTGAGTGAGTCGGGCTCAGTACCACTCCAGCTGGTATTAATAGAGGTCTGCATTGAATTGGCACCTTACTGGTGTGTGAGTGGGGCTCAGTACCACTTCAGCTGGTATTAATAGAGGTTGGATAGAATTGAGACCTTCCTGGTGAGTGAGTGGGGCTCAGTACCTCTCCAGCTGGTGTTAATAAGAGGTCTGGATTGAATTGACTCTTTACTGGTGAGTGAGTGGGACTCAGTACCTCTCCAGCTGGTATTAATAGAGGTCTGGATTGAATTGGCTCTTCCCTGGTGATTGAGTGGGGCTCAGTTCCACTCCAGCTGGTATTAATAGAGACCTGGATTGAATTGGCTCTTTCCTGGTGTGTGAGTGGGGTTCAGTACCACTCCAGCTCGTATTGATAGAGACTTGGATTGAATTGCCTCTTAGCTGGTGTGTGAGTGGGACTCAGTCCCACTCCAGCTGGTATTAATAGAGACCTGGATTGAATTGGCTCTTTCCTGGTGTGTGAGTGGGGTTCAGTACCTCTCCAGCTGGTATTAATAGAGAACTGGATTGAATTGCCTCTTAACTTGTGTGTGTGTGGGACTCAGTACCACTCCAGCTGGTATTAATAGAGGTCTGGTTTGAATTGGTTCCTTCCTGGTGTGTGAGTGGGGCTCAGTACCACTCCAGCTGGTATTAATAGTGGTCTGGATTGAATTGGCACCTTCCTGGTGTGTGAGTGGGGCTCAGTACCTCTCCAGCTGGTGTTAATAAGAGGTCTGGATTGAATTGACCCTTTACTGGTGTGTGAGTGGGACTCAGTACCACTCCAGCTGGTATTAATAGAGGTCTGGTTTGAACTGGCTCCTTCCTGGTGTGTGAGTGGCGCTCAGTACCACTCCAGCTGGTATTAATCGAGGTCTGGATTGTATTGGCTCCTTCCTGGTGAGTGAGTGGGGCTCAGCACCACTCCAGCTGGTGTAAATAGAGGTCTGGATTGAATTGGCTCCTTCCTGGTGATTGAGTGGGGCTCAGTTCAACTCCAGCTGGTATTAAAAGAGATCTGGATTGAATTGCCTCTTTCCTTTTGGGTCAGTGGGGATCAGTACCTCTCCAGCTGGTATTAGTAGAGGTCTGGATTGAATTGGCTCCTACCTGGTGAGTGAGTGAGTGTGAGTCAGTACCACTCCAGCTGCTATTAATAGAGGTGTGGATTGATATTTCTCTTTACTGGTGTGTGCGTGGGACTCAGTACCACTCCAGCTGGCATTAATAGATACCTGGATTTAATTGTATCTTTCCTGGTGTGTGAGTGGGTCTCGCTACCACTCCAGCTGGTGTTAATAGAGGCCTGGTTTGAATTGGCTCTTTCCTGGTGTGTGAGTGGGACTCAGTACCACTCCAGCTGGGGTTAATAGAGGTCTGGATTGAATTGGCTCTTTCCTGGTGTGTGAGTGGGGCTCAGTCCCACTCCAGCTGGTATTTATCGAGGCCTGGATTGAATTGGCTCTTTCCTGGTGTGTGAGTGGGGCTCAGTACCTCTCCAGCTGGTGTTAATAAGAGGTCTGGATTGAATTGACCCTTTACTGGTGTGTGAGTGGGACTCAGTACCACTCCAGCAGGTATTAATAGAGGTCTGGATTGAATTGGCTCCTTCCTGGTGAGTGAGTGGGGCTCAGTACCACTCCAGCTGGTGTAAATAGAGGTCTGGATTGAATTGGCTCCTTCCTGGTGATTGAGTGGGGCTCAGTTCCACTCCAGCTGGTATTAATAGAGGTGTGGATTGAATTGACTCTTTCCTGGTGTCTGTGTGGGACTCAGTTCCACTCCAGCTGGTATTAAAAGAGATCTGGATTGAATTGCCTCTTTCCTGGTGGGTGAGTGGGGATCAGTACCTCTCCAGCTGGTATTAATTGAG
This sequence comes from Heterodontus francisci, assembly GCF_036365525.1. Taxonomy (NCBI): domain Eukaryota; kingdom Metazoa; phylum Chordata; class Chondrichthyes; order Heterodontiformes; family Heterodontidae; genus Heterodontus; species Heterodontus francisci. The sequence goes on along the minus strand of NW_027140466.1, from coordinate 1,508,805 downwards.
GTCTGGATTGAATTGGCTCCAACCTGGTGAGTGAGTGAGTGTGAGTCAGTACCACTCCAGCTGCTATTAATAGAGGTGTGGATTGATATTTCTCTTTACTTGTGTGTGCGTGGGACTCAGTACCACTCCAGCTGGCATTAATAGATACCTGGATTTAATTGGCTCTCTCCTGGTGTGAGTGGGTCTCGGTACCACTCCAGCTGGTGTTAATAGAGGCCTGGTTTGAATTGGCTCTTTCCTGGTGTGTGAGTAGGACTCAGTACCACTCCAGCTGGGGTTAATAGAGGTCTGGATTGAATTGGCTCTTTCCTGGTGTGTGAGTGGGGCTCAGTCCCACTCCAGCTGGTATTTATCGAGGCCTGGATTGAATTGGCTCTTTCCTGGTGTGTGACTGGGACTCAGTACCACTCCAGCTGGTATTAATAGAGGTCTGGATTGATTTGGCTCTTTCCTGTTGTTTGAGTGGGAGTCAGTAACACGCCAGCTGGTATTAATAGAGGTCTGGATTGAATTGGTTCCTTCCTGGTGAGTGAGTGGGGCTCAGTACCACTCCAGCTGGTATTAATAGAGGTCTGGTTTGAATTGGCTCCTTCCTGGTGAGTGAGTGGGGCTCAGTACCACTCCAGCTGGTATTAATAGAGGTCTGGGTTGAATTGGCACCTTCCTGGTGTGTGAGTGGGGCTCAGTACCACTTCAGCTGGTATTAATAGAGGTCTGGATAGAATTGAGACCTTCCTGGTGAGTGAGTGGGGCTCAGTACCTCTCCAGCTGGTGTTAATAAGAGGTCTGGATTGAATTGACTCTTTACTGGTGAGTGAGTGGGACTCAGTACCTCTCCAGCTGGTATGAATAGAGGTCTGGATTGATTTGGCTCTTCCCTGGTGATTGAGTGGGGCTCAGTACCACTCCAGCTGGTTTTGATAGAGACCTGGATTGAATTGCCTCTTAGTTGGTGTGTGAGTGGGACTCAGTCCCACTCCAGCTGGTATGAACAGAGGTCTGGATTGAATTGTTTCTTTCCTGGTGTGTGCTTGGGGCTCAGTACCACTCCAGCTGGTATGAAGACGTCTGGATTGAATTGCGTTTTTCCTGGGGTGTGAGTGGGACTCAGTACCTCTCCAGCTGGTATTAATAGAGGTCTGGTTTGAATTGGCTCCTTCCTGGTGTGTGAGTGGGTCTCAGTACCACTCCAGCTGGTATTAATAGAGGTCTGGATTGAATTGGCTCCTTCCTGGTGTGTGAGTGGTCTCAGTACCACTCCAGCTGGTATTAATAGAGGTCTGGATTGAATTGGCTCCTTCCTGGTGAGTGAGTGGGGCTGAGTACCACTCCAGCTGGTGCAAATAGAGGTCTGGATTGAATTGCCTCTTTCCTGGTGATTGAGTGGGGCTCAGTTCCACTCCAGCTGGTATTAATAGAGGTGTGGATTGATTTGACTCTTTCCTGGCGTGTGATTCGGACTCAGTGCCACTCCAGCTGGTATTAATAGAGGTCTGGATTGATTTGGCTCTTTCCTGGTGTGTGAGTGGGACTCGGTAACACTGCAGCTGGTATTTATAGAGGTGTGGATTGATATTTCTCTTTCCTGGTGTGTGAGTGGGACTAAGTACCACTCCAGCTGGCATTAATAGATACCTGGATTTAATTTTATCTTTCCTGTTGTGTGAGTGGGGCTCAGTACCTCTCCAGTTGGTGTTAATAAGAGGACTGGATTGAATTGACCCTTTACTGGTGTGTGAGTGGGACTCAGTACCACTCCAGCTGGTATTAATAGAGGTCTGGATTGATTTGGCTCTTTCCTGTTGTTTGAGTGGGACTCAGTACCACTCCAGCTGGGGTTAATAAAGGTCTGGGTTGAATTGGCTCTTTCCTGGTGTGTGAGTGGGGCTCAGTCCCACTCCAGCTGGTATTTATCGAGGCCTGGATTGAATTGGCTCTTTCCTGGTGTGTGACTGGGACTCAGTACCACTCCAGCTGGTATTAATAGAGGTCTGGATTGATTTGGCTCTTTCCTGTTGTTTGAGTGGGAGTCAGTAACACTCCAGCTGGTATTAATAGAGGTCTGGATTGAATTGGTTCCTTCCTGGTGAGTGAGTGGGGCTCAGTACCACTCCAGCTGGTATTAATAGAGGTCTGGCTTGAATTGACTCCTTCCTGGTGAGTGAGTCGGGCTCAGTACCACTCCAGCTGGTATTAATAGAGGTCTGGATTGAATTCGCACCTTCCTGGTGTGTGAGTGGGGCTCAGTACCACTTCAGCTGGTATTAATAGAGGTCTGGATAGAATTGAGACCTTCCTGGTGAGTGAGTGCGGCTCAGTACCTCTCCAGCTGGTGTTAATTAGAGGTCTGGGTTGAATTGACTCTTTACTGGTGAGTGAGTGGGACTCAGTACCTCTCCAGCTGGTATTAATAGAGGTCTGGATTGAATTGGCTCTTCCCTGGTGATTGAGTGGGGCTCAGTTCCATTCCAGCTGGTATTAATAGAGACCTGGATTGAATTGGCTCTTTCCTGGTGGGTGAGTGGGGTTCAGTACCACTCCAGCTCGTATTGATAGAGACTTGGATTGAATTGCCTCTTAGCTGGTGTGTGAGTGGGACTCAGTCCCACTCCAGCTGGTATTAATAGAGACCTGGATTGAATTGGCTCTTTCCTGGTGTGTGAGTGGGGTTCAGTACCTCTCCAGCTGGTATTAATAGAGAACTGGATTGAATTGCCTCTTAACTTATGTGTGTGTGGGACTCAGTACCACTCCAGCTGGTATTAATAGAGGTCTGGTTTGAATTGGCTCCTTCCTGGTGTGTGAGTGGGACTCAGTACCACTCCAGCTGGTATTAATAGTGGTCTGGATTGAATTGGCACCTTCCTGGTGTGTGAGTGGGGCTCAGTACCTCTCCAGCTGGTGTTAATAAGAGGTCTGGATTGAATTGACCCTTTACTGGTGTGTGAGTGGGACTCAGTACCACTCCAGCTGGTATTAATAGAGGTCTGGTTTGAATTGGCTCCTTCCTGGTGTGTGAGTGGCGCTCAGTACCACTCCAGCTGGTATTAATCGAGGTCTGGATTGAATTGGCTCCTTCCTGGTGAGTGAGTGGGGCTCAGCACCACTCCAGCTGGTGTAAATAGAGGTCTGGATTGAATTGGCTCCTTCCTGGTGATTGAGTGGGGCTCAGTTCCACTCCAGCTGGTATTAAAAGAGATCTGGATTGAATTGCCTCTTTCCTTTTGGGTGAGTGGGGATCAGTACCTCTCCAGCTGGTATTAGTAGAGGTCTGGATTGAATTGGCTCCTACCTGGTGAGTGAGTGAGTGTGAGTCAGTACCACTCCAGCTGCTATTAATAGAGGTGTGGATTGATATTTCTCTTTACTGGTGTGTGCGTGGGACTCTGTACCACTCCAGCTGGCATTAATAGATACCTGGATTTAATTGTATCTTACCTGGTGTGTGAGTGGGTCTCGGTACCACTCCAGCTGGTGTTAATAGAGGCCTGGTTTGAATTGGCTCTTTCCTGGTGTGTGAGTGGGACTCAGTACCACTCCAGCTGGGGTTAATAGAGGTCTGGATTGAATTGGCTCTTTCCTGGTGTGTGAGTGGGGCTCAGTCCCACTCCAGCTGGTATTTATCGAGGCCTGGATTGAATTGGCTCTTTTCTGGTGTGTGAGTGGGGCTCAGTACCTCTCCAGCTGGTGTTAATAAGAGGTCTGGATTGAATTGACCCTTTACTGGTGTGTGAGTGGGACTCAGTACCACTCCAGCAGGTATTAATAGAGGTCTGGTTTGAATTGGCTCCTTCCTGGTGTGTGAGTGGGGCTCAGTACCACTCCAGCTGGTATTAATCGAGGTCTGGATTGAATTGGCTCCTTCCTGGTGAGTGAGTGGGGCTCAGTACCACTCCAGCTGGTGTAAATAGAGGTCTGGATTGAATTGGCTCCTTCCTGGTGATTGAGTGGGGCTCAGTTCCACTCCAGCTGGTATTAATAGAGGTGTGGATTGAATTGACTCTTTCCTGGTGTCTGTGTGGGACTCAGTTCCACTCCAGCTGGTATTAAAAGAGATCTGGATTGAATTGCCTCTTTCCTGGTGGGTGAGTGGGGATCAGTACCTCTCCAGCTGGTATTAATTGAGGTCTGGATTGAATTGGCTCCAACCTGGTGAGTGAGTGAGTGTGAGTCAGTACCACTCCAGCTGCTATTAATAGAGGTGTGGATTGATATTTCTCTTTACTGGTGTGTGCGTGGGACTCAGTACCACTCCAGCTGGCATTAATAGATACCTGGATTTAATTGGCTCTCTCCTGGTGTGAGTGGGTCTCGGTACCACTCCAGCTGGTGTTAATAGAGGCCTGGTTTGAATTGGCTCTTTCCTGGTGTGTGAGTGGGACTCAGTCCCACTCCAGCTGGTATTTATCGAGGCCTGGATTGAATTGGCTCTTTCCTGGTGTGTGAGTGGGGCTCAGTCCCACTCCAGCTGGTATTTATCGAGGCCTGGATTGAATTGGCTCTTTCCTGGTGTGTGACTGGGACTCAGTACCACTCCAGCTGGTATTAATAGAGGTCTGGATTGATTTGGCTCTTTCCTGTTGTTTGAGTGGGAGTCAGTAACACGCCAGCTGGTATTAATAGAGGTCTGGATTGAATTGGTTCCTTCCTGGTGAGTGAGTGGGGCTCAGTACCACTCCAGCTGGTATTAATAGAGGTCTGGTTTGAATTGGCTCCTTCCTGGTGAGTGAGCGGGGCTCAGTACCACTCCAGCTGGTATTAATAGAGGTCTGGGTTGAATTGGCACCTTCCTGGTGTGTGAGTGGGGCTCAGTACCACTTCAGCTGGTATTAATAGAGGTCTGGATAGAATTGAGACCTTCCTGGTGAGTGAGTGGGACTCAGTACCTCTCCAGCTGGTAGAAATAGAGGTCTGGATTGATTTGGCTCTTCCCTGGTGATTGAGTGGTGCTCCGTTGCACTCCAGCTGGTATTAATAGAGACCTGGATTGAATTGGCTCTTTCCTGGTGTGTGAGTGGGGTTCAGTACCACTCCAGCTGGTATTGATAGATGCCTGGATTGAATTGCCTCTTAGCTGGTGTGTGAGTGGGACTCAGTCCCACTCCAGCTGGTATGAACAGAGGTCTGGATTGAATTGTTTCTTTCCTGGTGTGTGCTTGGGGCTCAGTACCACTCCAGCTGGTATGAAGACGTCTGGATTGAATTGCGTTTTTCCTTGGGTGTGAGTGGGACTCAGTACCTCTCCAGCTGGTATTAATAGAGGTCTGGTTTGAATTGGCTCCTTCCTGGTGTGTGAGTGGGTCTCAGTACCACTCCAGCTGGTATTAATAGAGGTCTGGATTGAATTGGCTCCTTCCTGGTGTGTGAGTGGGTCTCAGTACCACTCCAGCTGGTATTAATAGAGGTCTGGTTTGAATTGGCTCCTTCCTGGTGTGTGAGTGGGTCTCAGTACCACTCCAGCTGGTATTAATAGAGGTCTGGATTGAATTGGCTCCTTCCTGGTGAGTGAGTGGGGCTCAGTACCACTCCAGCTGGTGCAAATAGAGGTCTGGATTGAATTGCCTCTTTCCTGGTGATTGAGTGGGGCTCAGTTCCACTCCAGCTGGTATTAATAGAGGTGTGGATTGAATTGACTCTTTCCTGGTGAGTGAGTGGGGCTCAGTACCACTTCAGCGGGTAGTAATAGAGAGCTGGATTGAATTGCCTCTTTCCTGGCGTGTGATTCGGACTCAGTGCCACTCCAGCTGGTATTAATAGAGGTCTGGATTGATTTGGCTCTTTCCTGGTGTGTGAGTGGGACTCGGTAACACTGCAGCTGGTATTTATAGAGGTGTGGATTGATATTTCTCTTTCCTGGTGTGTGAGTGGGACTAAGTACCACTCCAGCTGGCATTAATAGATACCTGGATTTAATTGTATCTTTCCTGTTGTGTGAGTGGGGCTCAGTACCACTCCAGCTGGTGTTAATAGCGGCCTGGTTTGAATTGGCTCTTTCCTGGTGTGTGACTGGGACTCAGTACCACTCCAGCTGGTGTTAATAGAGGTCTGGATTGATTTGGCTCTTTCCTGTTGTTTGAGTGGGACTCAGTACCACTCCAGCTGGTATTAATAGAGGTCTGGATTGAATTGGTTCCTTCCTGGCGAGTGAGTGGGGCTCAGTACCACTCCAGCTGGTATTAATAGAGGTCTGGTTTGAATTGGCTCCTTCCTGGTGTGTGAGTGGGTCTCAGTACCACTCCAGCTGGTATTAATAGAGGTCTGGATTGAATTGGCTCCTTCCTGGTGTGTGAGTGGGTCTCAGTACCACTCCAGCTGGTATTAATAGAGGTCTGGATTGAATTGGCTCCTTCCTGGTGTGTGAGTGGGTCTCAGTACCACTCCAGCTGGTATTAATAGAGGTCTGGATTGAATTGGCTCCTTCCTGGCGAGTGAATGGGGCTCAGTACCACTCCAGCTGGTATGAAGATATCTGGATTGAATTGCGTCTTTCCTGGGGTGTGAGTGGGTCTCAGTTCCACTCCAGCTGGTATTAATAGAGGCCTGGATTGAATTGGCTCCTTCCTGGTCAGTCAGTGGGGCTCAGTACCACTCCAGCTGGTATTGATAGAGGTCTGGATTGAATTGGCTCCTTCCTGGTCAGTCAGTGGGGGTCGGTACCACTCCAGCTGGTATTGATAGAGATCTGGATTGAATTGGCTCCTTCCTGGTGAGTCAGTGGGGCTCGGTACCACTCCAGCTGGTATAAATAGAGGTCTGGATTGAATTGGCTTCTTCCTGGTGAGTCAGTGGGGCTCAGTACCACTCCAGCTGGTATTAATAGAGGTCTGGATTGAATTGGCTCCTTCCTGGTGTTTGAGTGGGGATCAGTACCACTCCAGCTGGTATTAATAGAGAACTGGATTGAATTGCCTCTTAACTTGTGTGTGTGTGGGACTCAGTACCACTCCAGCTGGTATTAATAGAGGTCTGGATTGAATTGGCTCCTTCCTGGTGAGTCAGTGGGGCTCAGTACCACTCCAGCTGGTATCAATAGAGGTCTGGATTGAATTGGCTCCTTCCTGGTGTGTGAGTGGTGATCAGTACCACTCCAGCTGGTATTAATATAGATCTGGATTGAATTGCCTCTTTCCTGGTGTGTGAGTGGGGATCAGTACCTCTCCAGCTGGTATTAATAGAGGTCTGGATTGAATTGGCTCTTTCCTGGCATGTGAGTGGGACTCAGTGCCAAACAGCTGGTATTAATAGAGGTCTGGATTGATTTGGCTCTTTCCTGGTGCATGCGTGGGGCTCAGTCCCACTCCAGCTGGTATTTATCGAGGCCTGGATTGAATTGCCTGTTTCCTGGTGTGTGACTGGGACTCATTACCACTCCAGCTGGTACTAATAGAGGTCTGGATTGATTTGGCACTTTCCTGGTGTTTGAGTGGGTCTCAGTACCACTCCAGCTGGTATTAATAGAGGTCTGGATTGAATTGGCTCCTTCCTGGTGAGTGAGTGGGGCTCAGTACCACTCCAGCTGGTATTAATAGAGGTCTGGTTTGAATTGGCTCATTCCTGGTGAGTGAGTGGGGCTCAGTACCACTCCAGCTGGTATAAATAGAGGTCTGGATAGAATTGACACCTTCCTGGTGTGTGAGTGAGACTCAGTACCACTCCAGCTGGTATTTATCGAGGTGTGGATTGAATTGCCTCTATCCTGGTGGGTGAGTGGGGCTCAGTACCACTTCAGCTGGTATTTATAGAGGCCTGGATTTAATTGCCTCATTCCTGGTTTGTGAGTGGGACTCAGTACCACTCCAGCTGCTATTAATAGAGACCTGGATTGAATTGACTCTTTCCTGGAGTGTGAGTGAGACTCAGTTCCACTCCAGCTGGTATTAATAGAGGTCTGGATTGAATTGCCTCTTAGCTGGTTTGTGAGTGGGACTCAGTCCCACTCCAGCTGGTATGAACAGAGGTCTGGATTGAATTGTTTCTTTCCTGGTGTGTGAGTGGGACTCAGTTCCACTCCAGCTGGTATTGAAAGAGGATTGGATTGAATTGGCTCCTTCCTGGTGTGTGAGTGGGACTCAGTCCCACTCCAGCTGGTATGAACAGGGGTCTGGATTGAATTGTTTCTTTCCTGGTGTGTGAGTGGGACTCAGTGCCACTCCAGCTGGTATTAATAGAGGTCTGGATTGAACTGGCTCTTTCCTGGTGAGTGAGTGGGGCTCAGTACCACTCCAGCTGGTATGAACAGAGGTCTGGATTGAATTGTTTCTTTCCTGGTGTATGAGTGGGACTCAGTGCCACTCCAGCTGGTGTTAATAGAGGTCTGAATTTATTTGGCTCTATCCTGGTGTTTGAGTGGGACTCAGTACCACTCCAGCTGGTAGTAATAGAGGCCTGTATTCATCTGGCTCTTTCCTGGTGTTTGAGTGGGACTCAGTACCACACCAGCTTGTAGTCATCGAGGTCTGAATTGAACTGGCTCTTTCCTGGTGAGTGAGTGGGGCTCAGTACCACTGCAGCTGGTATTAATAGAGTTCTGAATTGAATTGGCTCTTTCCTGGTGTGTGAGTGGGACTCAGTTCCACTCCAGCTGGTATTAATAGAGGCCTGGATTTAATTGCCTCTTTCCTGGTGTGTGAGTGGGACTCAGTTCCACTCCAGCTGGTATTAATAGAGGCCTGGATTGAATTGCCTCTTTCCTGGTGTGTGAGTGGGACTCAGTCCCACTCCAGCTGGTATTTATCGAGGTGTGGATTGAATTGCCTCTTTGCTGGTGTGTGAGTGGGACTCAGTACCACTCCAGCTGGAATCAATAGAGGTCTGGATTGATTTGGCTCTTTCCTGGTGTTTGAGTGGGACTCGGTACCACTCCAGCTGGTATTAATAGAGATCTGGATTGAATTGCCTCTTAGCTGGTGTGTGAGTGGGACTCAGTACCACTCCAGATGGTATTAATAGAGGCCTGGTTTAAATTGACTCTTTCTGTGTGTGAGTGGGACTCAGTGCCTCTCCAGTTGGTATTTATAGAGGGCTGGTTTAAATTGACTCTTTCTGGTGTGTGAGTGGGACTCAGTACCACTCCAGCTGGTATTAATAGAGATCTAGATTGAATTGGCACTTTTCTGGTGTGTGAGTGGGACTCAGTACAACTCCAGCTGATATTTATAGAGGCCTGGTTTGAATTGACTCTTTCTGGTGTGTGAGTGGGACTCAGTGCCTCTCCAGTTGGTATTAATAGAGGGCTGGTTTAAATTGACTCTTTCTGGTGTGTGAGTGGGACTCAGAACCACTCCAGCTGGTATTAATAGAGGCCTGGATTGAATTGACTCTTTCCTGATGTGTGAATGAGACTCAGTTCCACTCCAGCGGGTATTAATAGAGGTCTGGATTGAATTGACTCTTTCCTGGTGCGTGACTGGTGCTCAGAACCACTCCAGCTGGTATTAATAGAGGCCTGGATTGACTTGGCTATTTCCTGGTGTGTGAGTGGGTCTCCGTAACACTCCAGCTGGTATTAATAGAGGTCTGGATTGAATTGGCTCTTTCCTGGTGTTTGAATGGGACTCAGTACCACTCCAGCTGGTATTCATAGAGGTCTGGATTGAATTGGCTCTTTCCTGGTGAGTGAATGGGGCTCAGTACCACTCCAGCTGGTATTCATAGAGGTCTGGATTGAATTGACTCTTTCTGGTGAGTGTTTGGGGCTCAGTACCACTCCAGCTGGTATTGATAGAGGTCTGGATTGAATTGGCTCCTTCCTGGTGAGTGAGTGGGGCTCAGTACCACTCCAGCTGGTATTAATAGAGGTCTGGATGTAATTTACTCCTTCCTGGTGAGTGAGTGGGGCTCAGTACCACTCCAGCTGGTATTAATGGAGGTCTGGATTGAATTGGCTCTTTCCTGGTGTGTGAGTGGGGCTCAGAACCACTTCAGCTGGTATTTATATAGACCTGGATTGAATTGGCTCTTTCCTGTTGTGTGAGTGGTGTTCAGTACCACTCCAGCTGGTATTGATAGAGACCTGGATTGAATTGCCTCTTAGCTGGTGTGTGAGTGGGACTCAGTACCACTCGAGCTGGTATGAAGAGGGCTGGATTGAATTGCCTCTTTTCGATGTGTGAGTGTGGATCAGTACCTCTCCAGCTGGTATTAATAGAGGCCTGGATTGAATTGCCTATTAGCTGGTGTGGGAGTGGGACTCAGTACCACTCCAGCTGGTATTAATAGTGGTCTGGATTGAATTGACTCCTTCCTGGTGAGTGTGTGTGGCTCAGTACCACTCCAGCTGGTATTAATAGAGGTCTGGATTGAATTGGCTCCTTCCTGGTGAGTGAGTGGGACTCAGTACCACTCCAGCTGGTATTAATAGAGGCCTGGTTTAAATTGACTCTTTCTGGTGTTTGAGTGGGACTCAGTACCATTCCAGCTGGTATTAATAGAGGCCTGGATTGAATTGGCTCCTTCCTGGTGAGTGAGTGGGACTCAGTACCACTCCAGCTGGTATTAATAGAGGTCTGGATTGAGTTGGCTCCTTCCTGGTGAGTGAGTGGGACTCAGTACCACTCCAGCTGGTATTAATAGAGGGCTGGTTTAAATTGACTCTTTCTGGTGTGTGAGTGGGACTCAGTGCCTCTCCAGTTGGTATTAATAGAGGGCTGGTTTAAATTGACTCTTTCTGGTGTGTGAGTGGGACTCAGTACCACTCCAGCTGGTATTAATAGAGATCTGGATTGAATTGGCACTTTCCTGGTGTGTGAGTGGGACTCAGTACAACTCCAGCTGATATTTATAGAGGCCTGGTTTGAATTGACTCTTTCTGGTGTGTGAGTGGGATACAGGTCCACTCCAGCTGGTATTAATAGAGGGCTGGTTTAAATTGACTCTTTCTGGTGTGTGAGTGGGACTCAGAACCACTCCAGCTGGTATTAATAGAGGCCTGGATTGAATTGACTCTTTCCTGATGTGTGAATGAGACTCAGTTCCACTCCAGCGGGTATTAATAGAGGTCTGGATTGAATTGACTCTTTCCTGGTGCGTGACTGGTGCTCAGAACCACTCCAGCTGGTATTAATAGAGGCCTGGATTGACTTGGCTATTTCCTGGTGTGTGAGTGGGTCTCCGTAACACTCCAGCTGGTATTAATAGAGGTCTGGATTGAATTGGCTCTTTCCTGGTGTTTGAATGGGACTCAGTACCACTCCAGCTGGTATTCATAGAGGTCTGGATTGAATTGGCTCTTTCCTGGTGAGTGAATGGGGCTCAGTACCACTCCAGCTGGTATTCATAGAGGTCTGGATTGAATTGACTCTTTCTGGTGAGTGTTTGGGGCTCAGTACCACTCCAGCTGGTATTGATAGAGGTCTGGATTGAATTGGCTCCTTCCTGGTGAGTGAGTGGGGCTCAGTACCACTCCAGCTGGTATTAATAGAGGTCTGGATGTAATTTACTCCTTCCTGGTGAGTGAGTGGGGCTCAGTACCACTCCAGCTGGTATTAATGGAGGTCTGGATTGAATTGGCTCTTTCCTGGTGTGTGAGTGGGGCTCAGAACCACTTCAGCTGGTATTTATATAGACCTGGATTGAATTGGCTCTTTCCTGTTGTGTGAGTGGTGTTCAGTACCACTCCAGCTGGTATTGATAGAGACCTGGATTGAATTGCCTCTTAGCTGGTGTGTGAGTGGGTCTCAGTACCACTCGAGCTGGTATGAAGAGGGCTGGATTGAATTGCCTCTTTTCGATGTGTGAGTGTGGATCAGTACCTCTCCAGCTGGTATTAATAGAGGCCTGGATTGAATTGCCTATTAGCTGGTGTGGGAGTGGGACTCAGTACCACTCCAGCTGGTATTAATAGTGGTCTGGATTGAATTGGCTCCTTCCTGGTGAGTGTGTGTGGCTCAGTACCACTCCAGCTGGTATTAATAGAGGTCTGGATTGAATTGGCTCCTTCCTGGTGAGTGAGTGGGACTCAGTACCACTCCAGCTGGTATTAATAGAGGCCTGGTTTAAATTGACTCTTTCTGGTGTTTGAGTGGGACTCAGTACCATTCCAGCTGGTATTAATAGAGGCCTGGATTGAATTGGCTCCTTCCTGGTGAGTGAGTGGGACTCAGTACCACTCCAGCTGGTATTAATAGAGGTCTGGATTGAGTTGGCTCCTTCCTGGTGAGTGAGTGGGACTCAGTACCACTCCAGCTGGTATTAATAGAGGGCTGGTTTAAATTGACTCTTTCTGGTGTGTGAGTGGGACTCAGTGCCTCTCCAGTTGGTATTAATAGAGGGCTTGTTTAAATTGACTCTTTCTGGTGTGTGAGTGGGACTCAGTACCACTCCAGCTGGTATTAATAGAGATCTGGATTGAATTGGCACTTTCCTGGTGTGTGAGTGGGACTCAGTACAACTCCAGCTGATATTTATAGAGGCCTGGTTTGAATTGACTCTTTCTGGTGTGTGAGTGGGACTCAGTGCCTCTCCGTTGGTATTAATAGAGGGCTGGTTTAAATTGACTCTTTCTGGTGTGTGAGTGGGACTCAGAACCACTCCAGCTGGTATTAATAGAGGCCTGGATTGAATTGATTCTTTCCTGATGTGTGAATGAGACTCAGTTCCACTCCAGCTGGTATTAATAGAGGTCTGGATTGAATTGACTCTTTCCTGGTGCGTGACTGGTGCTCAGAACCACTCCAGCTGGTATTAATAGAGGCCTGGATTGACTTGGCTATTTCCTGGTGTGTGAGTGGGTCTCCGTAACACTCCAGCTGGTATTAATAGAGGTCTGGATTGAATTGGCTCTTTCCTGGTGAGTGAATGGGGCTCAGTACCACTCCAGCTGGTATTCATAGAGGTCTGGATTGAATTGGCTCTTTCCTGGTGAGTGAATGGGGCTCAGTACCACACCAGCTCGTATTTATAGAGGTCTGGATGTAATTTACTCCTTCCTGGTGAGTGAGTGGGGCTCAGTACCACTCCAGCTGGTATTGATAGAGGTCTGGATGTAATTTACTCCTTCCTGGTGAGTGAGTGGGGCTCAGTACCACTCCAGCTGGTATTGATAGAGGTCTGGATTGAATTGGCTCCTTCCTGGTGAGTGAGTGGGACTCAGTACCACTCCAGCTGGTATTAATGGAGGTCTGGATTGAATTGGCTCTTTCCTGGTGTGTGAGTGGGGCTCAGAACCACTTCAGCTGGTATTTATATAGACCTGGATTGAATTGGCTCTTTCCTGTTGTGTGAGTGGGGTTCAGTACCACTCCAGCTGGTATTGATAGAGACCTGGTTTAAATTGACTCTTTCTGGTGTTTGAGTGGGACTCAGTACCACTCCAGCTGGTATTAATAGAGGCCTGGATTGAATTGGCTCCTTCCTGGTGAGTGAGTGGGACTCAGTACCACTGCAGATGGTATTAATAGAGGGCTGGTTTAAATTGACTCTTTCCTGTGTGTGAGTGGGACTCAGTACCACTCCAGCTGGTATTAATGGAGATCTGGATTGAATTGGCTCTTTCCTGGTGTGTGAGTGGGAATCAGTGCCATTACAGCTGGTATTTATCGAGGTGTGGATTGAATTGCCTCTTTCCTGGTGTGTGAGTGGGGCTCAGTACCACTTCAGCTGGTATTAATAGAGGCCTGGATTGAATTGACTCTTTCCTGGTGTTTCAGTGAGACTCAGTACCACTCCAGCTGGTATTAATATGGCCTGGATTTAATTGCCTCTTTCCTGGTGTGTGAGTGGGGCTAGTACCACTCCAGCTGGTATTAATAGAGGCCTGGATTGAATTGCCTCTTTCCTGGTGTGTGAGTGGGACTCGGTAACACTGCAGCTGGTATTTATAGAGGTGTGGATTGAATTGCCTCTTTCCTGGTGTGTGAGTGGGACTCAGTACCACTCCAGCTGGTATTAATAGAGGGCTGGATTGAATTGGCTCTTTCCTGGTGTGTGAGTGGGGCTCAGAACCACTTCAGCTGGTATTTATATAGACCTGGATTGAATTGCCTCTTTCCTGGTGTGTGAGTGGGACTCAGTACCACTCCAGCTGGTATTAATAGAGGGCTGGATTGAATTGGCTCTTAGCTGGTGTGTGAGTGGGACTCAGTACCACTCCAGCTGGTATTTATATAGACCTGGATTGAATTGGCTCTTTCCTGTTGTGTGGGTGGGGTTCAGTACCACTCCAGCTGGTATTGATAGAGACCTGGATTGAATTGCCTCTTAGCTGGTGTGTGAGTGGGACTCAGTACCACTCCAGCTGGTATTAATAGAGATCTGGATTGAATTGGCTCCTTCCTGGTGTGTGAGTGGGACTCAGTACAACTTCAGCTGGTATTAATAGACTCCTGGATTAAATTGGCTCCTTCCTGGTGTGTGAGTGGGGCTCAGTACAACTTCAGCTGCTGTTAATAGAGGTCTGGAATGAATTGGCTCTTTCCTGGTGTGTGAGTGGGGCTCAGTACCACTCCAGCTGGTATTGATAGAGGTCTGGATTTAATTTCTTCTTTCCTGGTGTGTGAGTGGGGCTCGGTAACACTGCAGCTGGTATTTATAGAGGTGTGGATTGAATTGCCTCTTTCCTGGTGTGTGAGTGGGACTCAGTACCACTCCAGCTGGTATTAGTAGAGGCCTGGATTGAATTGACTCTTTCCTGGTGTTTCAGTGAGACGCAGTACCACTCCAGCTGGTATTAATAGAGGCCTGGATTTAATTGCCTCTTTCCTGGACTGTCAGTGGGACTCAGTTCCACTCCAGCTGGTATTAATAGAGGCCTGGATTGACTTGGCTCTTTCCTGATGTGTAAGTGGGGCTCAGTACCACTCCAGCTGGTATTAGTAGAGTCCTGGATTGAATTGACTCTTTCCTGGTGTGTGAGTGGGACTCGGTAACACTGCAGCTGATATTCATAGAGACCTGGATTGAATTGCCTCTTAGCTGCTGTGTGAGTGGGGCTCAGTACCACTCCAGCTGGTATTAATAGAGGCCTGGATTTAATTGCCTCTTTCCTGGTGCGTGACTGGGGCTCAGTACCACTCCAGCTGATATTAATAGAGGCCTGGATTGATTTGGCTCTTTACTGGTGTGTGAGTGGGACTCGGTACCACTCCAGCTGGTATTCATAGAGGTCTGGATTGAATTGGCTCTTTACTGGTGTGTGAGTGGGACTCGGTACCACACCAGCTGGTGTTAATAGAGATCTGGATTGAATTGGCTCTTTCCTGCTGTGTGAGTGGGAATCAGTATCACTCCAGCTGGTATTAATAGAGGTCTGGATTGATTTGGCTCTTTCCTGGTGTTTGAGTGGGATTCAGTACCACTCCAGCTGTTATTCATAGAGACCTGGATTGAATTGCCTCTTAGCTGGTGTGTGAGGGGGGCTCAGTCCCACTCCAGCTGGTATTAATAGAGGCCTGGATTGAATTGGCTCTTTCCTGGTGAGTGAGTGGGACTCAGTAACACTCCAGCTGGTGTTAATAGTGACCTGGATTTAATTGCCTCTTTCCTGGTGTGTCAGTGGGTCTCGGTACCTCTCCAGCTGGTGTTAATAGAGGTCTGGATTGAATTGGCTCTTTACTGGTGCTTGAGTGGGACTCAGTACCACTCCAGCTGGTATTCATAGAGAACTGGATTGAATTGCCTCTTAGCTGGTGTGTGAGAGGGGCTCAGTACCAATCCAGCTGGTATTAATAGAGGCCTGGATTGAACTGGCTCTTTCCTGGTGTGTGAGTGGGGCTCAGTTTTACTCCAGCTGGTATTAATAGAGGCCTGGATTTAATTGGCACTTTCCGGGTGTGTGAGTGGGTTTCAGTACCACTCCAGCTGGTATTAATAGAGGCCTGGATTGAATTGGCTCTTTCCTGGTGTGTGAGTGGGGCTCAGTACCACTCCAGCTGGTATTAATAGAGGCCTGGATTGAATTGGCTCTTTCCTGGTATGTGAGTGGGGCTCAGTACCACTCCAGCTGGTATTAATAGAGGCCTGGATTGAATTGGCTCTTTCCTGGTGTGTGAGTGGGGCTCAGTGCAACTCCAGCTGGTATTAATAGAGGCCTGGATTGAATTGGCTCTTTCCTGGTGTGTGACTGGGGCTCAGTACCTCTCCAGCTGTTATTAATAGAGGCCTGGATTGAATTGGCTCTTTCCTGGTGTGTGAGTGGGGCTCAGTACCACTCCAGCTGGCATTGATAGAGGTCTGGATTTAATTTCCTCTTGCCTGGTGTGTGAGAGGGGCTCAGTACCACTTCAGCTGGTATTTATAGAGGCCGGGATTGAATTGACTCTTTCCTGGTGTGTGAGTGGGGCTCAGTACCACTCCAGCTGGTATTAATAGAGGCCTGGATTGAATTGACTCTTTCCTGGTGTTTCAGTGAGACTCAGTAACACTCGAGCTGGTATTAATAGAGGCCTGGATTTAATTGCCTCTTTCCTGGTGTGTGAGTGGGACTCGGTAAGACTGCATCTGGTATTTATAGAGGTGTGGATTGAATTGCCTCTTTCCTGGTGTGTGAGTGGGACTCAGTAACACTCCAGCTGGTACTAATAGAGGGCTGGATTGATTTGGCTCTTTCCTGGTGAGTGAGTGGGGCTCAGTACCACTCCAGCTTGTATTCATAGAGGTCTGGATTGAATTGGCTCTTTCCTGGTGAGTGAGTGGGGCTCAGTACCACTCCAGCTGGTATTAATAGAAGACTGGATGGAATTTACTCCTTCCTGGTGAGTGAGTGGGGCTCAGTACCACTCCAGCTGGTATTAATGGAGGTCTGGATTGAATTGGCTCTTTCCTGGTGTGTGAGTGGGGCTTAGAACCACTTCAGCTGGTATTTATATAGACCTGGATTGAATTGGCTCTTTCCTGTTGTGTGGGTGGGGTTCAGTACCACTCCAGCTGGTATTGATAGAGACCTGGATTGAATTGCCTCTTAGCTGGTGTGTGAGTGGGACTCAGTACCACTCCAGCTGGTATTAATAGAGGCCTGGATTGAATTGGCTCTTTTTGATGTGTGAGTGAGACTCAGTACCACTCCAGCTGGTATTAATAGAGGCCTGGATTGAATTGGCTCTTTCCTGGTGTGTGGGTGGGGCTCAGTACCAGTTCAGCTGGTATTTATAGAGGCCTGGATTGAATTGGCTCTTTCCTGGTGTGTGAGTGGGGCTCAGTACCACTTCAGCTGGTATTTATAGAGGCCTGGATTGAATTGGCTCTTTCCTGGTGTGTGAGTGGGGCTCAGTACCAGTTCAGCTGGTATTAATAGAGGCCTGGATTGAATTGGCTCTTTCCTGGTGTGTGAATGGGGATCAGTACCACTCCAGCTGGTATTAATAGAGGCCTGGATTGAATTGGCTCTTTCCTGGTGTGTGAGTGGGGCTCAGTACCAGCTCAGCTGGTATTTATAGAGGCCTGGATTGAATTGGCTCTTTCCTGGTGTGTGAGTGGGGCTCAGTACCACTTCAGCTGGTATTTATAGAGGCCTGGATTGAATTGTCTCTTTCCTGGTGTGTGAGTGGGACTCAGTACCACTCCAGCTGGTATTAATAGAGGCCTGGATTTAATTGCCTCTTCCCTGGTGTGTGAGAGGGACTCGGTACCACTCCTGCTGGTTATAATAGAGACCTGGATTTAATTGTCTATTTCCTGGTGTGTCACTGGGTCTCGGTACCACTCCAGCTGGTGTTAATAGAGGTCTGGATTGAATTGGCTCTTTCCTGGTGTGTGAGTGGGTTTCAGTCCCACTCCAGCTGGTATTAATAGAGGCCTGGATTGAATTGGCTCTTTCCTGGTGTCTGGGTGGGACTCAGTACCACTCCAGCTGGTATTAATAGAGGTCTGGATTGATTTGGCTCTTTCCTGGTGTTTGAGTGGGAATCAGTACCACTCCAGCTGGTATTAATAGAGGCCTGGATTGAATTGGCTCTTTACTGGTGTGTGAGTGGGACTCAGTACCACTCCAGCTGGTATTAATAGAGACCTGGATGGAATTGGCTCTTTCCTGGTGTCTGTGTGGGACTCAGTTCCGATGCAGCTGGTATTAAAAGAGGCCTGGATTGAATTGCCTCTTTCCTGGTGTGAGTGGGACTCAGTTCCACTCCAGCTGGTATTAATGGAGGTCTGGATTGAATTGACTCTTTCCTGTGTGTGTGTGTGTGGGACTCAGTTCCACTCCAGCTGGTATTAATAGAGGTCTGTATTGAATTGGCTCTGTCCTGGTGTCTGTGTGGGACTCAGTTCCACTCCAGCTGGTTTCGATAGAGTTCTGGATTGAATTGACTCTTTCCAGGTGTGTGTGTGGGACTCAGATCCACTCCAGCTGGTATGAATAGAGGGCTGGATTGAATTGGCTCCTTCCTGGTGCGTGAGTGGGGCTCAGTCCCACTCCAGCTGGTATTAAGAGTTCTCGATTGAATTGGCTCTTTCCTGGTGTGTGAGTGGGGCTCAGTACGCGCCAGCTGGTATTAATAGAGGCCTGTATTGAATTGGCTCTTTCCTAGTGTGTGAGCGAGGCTCAGTCGCATTCCAGCTGGTATTAATAGAGGTCTGGATTGAATTGATACTTTCCTGGTGTGTGAGTGGAACTCAGTACCACTGCAGTTGATATTTATTGAGGTCCGGATTTAATTGGCTCTTTCCTGGTGTGTGGGTGGCACTCAATACCACTCCTGCTGGTAATGATAGAAGCCTGGATTGAATTGGCTCTCTCCTTGTGTGTGATTGGGACTCAGTACCACTCCAGCTTGTATTAATAGAGGTCTGGATTGAATTGATACTTTCCTGGTGTGTGAGTGGGGCTCAGTACCACTCCAGCTGGTATTAATAGAGTCCTGGATTGAATTGGCTCTTAACTGGTGTGTGAGTGGGACTCAGTGCCACTCCAGCTGGTATTAATAGAGACCTGGATTGAATTGCCTCTTTCCTGGTGTGTGAGTGGGACTCAGTTCCACTCCAGCTGGTATTAATAGAGGTCTGTATTGAATTGACTCTTTCCTGGTGTCTGTGTGGGACTCAGTTCCACTCCAGCTGGTTTCGATAGAGTTCTGGATTGAATTGACTCTTTCCAGGTGTGTGTGTGGGACTCAGTCCCACTCCAGCTGGTATTAATAGAGACCTGGATTTAATTGGCTCTTTCTTGGTGTGTGAGTGGGACTCAGTACCACTCCAGTTGATATTAATTGAGGTCCGGATTTAATTGGCTCTTTCCTAGTGTGTGGGTGGGACTCCGCACTACTCCAGCTGGTATAAATCGAGGTCTGGATTGAACTGGCTCTTTCCTGGTGTGTAAGTGGGGCTCAGTACCACTGCAGCTGGTATTAATAGAGGCCTGGATTGAATTGGCTCTTTCCTGGTGTGAGAGTGGGACTCAGTCCCACTCCAGCTGGTATTAATATAGGTCTGGATTGAATTGGCTCTTTCCTGATGTGTGAGTGGGACTCAGTACCACGCCAGCTGGTATTAATAGAGGTCAGGATTGAATTGGCTCTTTCCTGCTGTGTGAGTGGGACTCAGTACCACTCCAGCTGGTATTAATATAGGTCTGGATTGAATTGGCTCTTTCCTGGTGTGTGAGTGGGACTCAGTACCACGCCAGCTGGTATTAATAGAGGTCAGGATTGAATTGGCTCTTTCCTGCTGTGTGAGTGGGACTCAGTTCCACTCCAGCTGGTATTAATAGAGGCCTGGATTGAATTGCCTCTTTCCTGGTGTGTGAGTGGGACTCACTTCCACTCCAGCTGGTATTAATAGAGGTCTGTATTGAATTGACTCTTTCCTGGTGTCTGTGTGGGACTCAGTTCCACTCCAGCTGGTTTCGATAGAGTTCTGGATTGAATTGACTCTTTCCAGGTATGAATAGAGGTCTGGATTGAATTGCCTCTTTCCTGGTGTTTGAGTGGGACTCAGTACCACGCCAGCTGGTATTAATAGAGGTCAGGATTGAATTGGCTCTTTCCTGCTGTGTGAGTGGGACTCAGTTCCACTCCAGCTGGTATTAATAGAGACCTGGATTGAATTGCCTCTTTCCTGGTGTGTGAGTGGGACTCACTTCCACTCCAGCTGGTATTAATAGAGGTCTGTATTGAATTGACTCTTTCCTGGTGTCTGTGTGAGACTCAGTACCACTCCAGCTGGTATGAATAGAGGGCTGGATTGAATTGGCTCCTTCCTGGTGACTGAGTGGGGCTCAGTCCCACTCCAGCTGGTATTAACAGTTCTCGATGGAATTGGCTCTTTCCTGGTTTATGAGTGGGGCTCAGTCGCATTCCAGCTGGTATTAATAGAGGTCTGGATTGAATTGCCTCTTTCCTGGTGTGTGAGTGGAACTCAGTTCCACTCCAGCTGGTATGAATAGAGGGCTGGATTCAATTGGCTCTTTCCAGGTGTGTGAGTGGGACTCAGTACCACAGCAGTTGATATTTATTGAAGTCCGGATTTAATTGGCTCTTTCCTGGTGTGTGGGTGGGACTCAGTACAACTCCAGCTGGTATTAATAGAGGTCTGGATTGAATTGGCTCTTTCCTGTTGTGTGAGTGGGACACAGTGCCACTCCAGCTGGTATTAATAGAGGTCTGGATTGAATTGGCTCCTTCCTGGTGAGTGAGTGGGGCTCAGTCCCACTCCAGCTGGTATTAAGAGTTCTCGATTGAATTGGCTCTTTCCTGGTGTGTGAGTGGGGCTCAGCACGAGCCAGCTGGTATTAATAGAAGCCTGGATTGAATTGGCTCTTTCCTGGTGTGTGTGTGGCACTCAATACCACTCCTGCTGGTATGAATCGAAGCCTGGATTGAATTGGCTCTCTCCTTGTGTGTGATTGGGACTCAGTACCATTCCAGCTTGTATTAATAGAGGTCTGGATTGAATTTATACTTTCCTGGTGTGTGAGTGGGGCTCAGTTCCACTCCAGCTGGTATTAATAGAGACCTGGATTTAATTGGCTCTTTCTTGGTGTGTGAGTGGGACTCAGTACCACTCCAGCTGGTATTAATGGAGGTCTGGATAGAATTGGCTCTTTCCTGGTGTGTGGGTGGGACTCCGCACTACTGCAGCTGGTATAAATAGAGGCCTGGATTGAATTGGCTCTTTACTGGTGAGTGAGTGGGGCTCAGTCGCATTCCAGCTGGTATTAATAGAGGCCTGGATAGAACTGGCTCTTTCCTGGTGTGTAAGTGGGGCTCAGTACGACTGCAGCTGGTATTAATCGAGGCCTGTATTGAATTGGCTCTTCCCTGGTGTGTGAGTGGGGCTCCGTACCTCTCCAGCTGGTATTAATAGAGACCTGTATTGAATTGGCTCTTTCCTAGTGTGTGAGTGGGACTCAGTACCACGCCAGCTGGTATTAATATAGGTCTGGATTGAATTGCCTCTTTCCTGGTGTGTGAGTGGGACTCAGAACCACGCCAGCTGGTATTAATAGAGGTCAGGATTGAATTGGCTCTTTCCTGGTGTGTGAGTGGGACTCAGTACCACTCCAGCTGGTATTCATAGTGGTCTGGATGAATTGGCTTTTTCCTGTTGTGTGAGTTGGACTCAGTCCCACTCCAGCTGGTATTAAGAGGTCTGGATTGATTTGCCTCTTTCCTGGTGTGAGAGTGGGACTCAGTCCCACTCCAGCTGGTATTAATATAGGTCTGGATTGAATTGCCTCTTTCCTGGTGTGTGAGTGGGACTCAGTACCACGCCAGCTGGTATTAATAGAGGTCAGGATTGAATTGGCTCTTTCCTGGTGTGTGAGTGGGACTCAGTCCCACTCCAGCTGGTATTAAGAAGTCTGGATTGAATTGCCTCTTTCCTGGCGTGTGAGTGGGACTCAGTACCACTCCAGCTGGTATTAATAGAGACCTGGAATGAAATGCCTCTTTCCTGCAGTGTGAGTGGGACTCAGTCCCACTCCAGCTGGTATTAAGAAGTCTGGATTGATTTGCCTCTTTCCTGGTGTGTGAGTGGGACTCAGTCCCACTCCAGCTGGTATTATGAGGTCTGGATTGATTTGCCTCTTTCCTGGTGTGTGAGTGGGACTCAGTACCAATCCAGCTGGTATTAATAGAGGTCTGGAATGAATTGGCTCTTTCCTGTGTGTGAGTGGGACTCAGTCCCACTCCAGCTGGTATTAAGAGGTCTGGATTGAATTGGCTCTTTCCTGGTGTGTGAGTGGGACTCAGTTCCACTCCAGCTGGTATTAATAGAGGCCTGGATTGAACTGGCTCTTTCTGAGTTTGTGAGTGTGACTCAGTACCATTCTAGCTTGTATTAATTGTGGTCTGGTTTTAATTGGCTCTTTCCTGGTGTGTGAGTGCGACTCAGTACCACTCCAGCTGGAATTAATAGAGGCCTGGAATGAATTGCCTCTTTCCTGGTGTGTGAGTGGGGCTCAGTACCACTCCAGCTGGTATTAATTGAGGCCTGGATAGAATTGCCTCTTTCCTGGTGTGTGAGTGGGACTCAGTGTCACTCCAGCTGGTATTAATAGAGGTCTGGATTGAATTGGCTCTTTCATGGTGTGTGAGTGGGCCTCAGTACCATTCCAGCTGGTATTAATAGAGGCCTGGATTGAATTGGCTCTTTCCTGGTGTGTGAGTGGGACTCAGTGCCACTCCAGCTGTTATTACTAGTGGTCTGGATTTAATTGGCTCTTTCCTGGTGTGTGAGTGGGGCTCAGTACCACTCCAGCTGGTATTAATTGAGGTCTGGATTTAATTGTCTCTTTCCTGGTGAGTGAGTGGGACTCAGTACCACTCCAGCTGGTATTAATTGAGGTCTGGATTTAATTGGCTCTTTCCTGGTGTGTGAGTGGGACTCAGTACCACTCCAGCTGGTATTAATTGAGATCTGTATTTAATTGTCTCTTTCCTGGTGAGTGAGTGGGACTCAGTACCACTCCAGCTGGTATTAATTGAGGTCTGGATTTAATTGGCTCTTTCCTGGTGTTTGAGTGGGGCTCAGTACCACTCCAGCTGGTATTAATTGAGGTCTGGATTTAATTGTCTCTTTCCTGGTGAGTGAGTGGGACTCAGTACCACTCCAGCTGGTATTAATTGAGGTCTGGATTTAATTGGCTCTTTCCTGGTGAGTGAGTGGGACTCAGTACTACTCCAGCTGGTATTAATAGAGGTGTGGATTGAATTGGCTATTTACTGGTGTGTGAGTGGCACTCAATACCACTCCTGCTGGTAATGATAGAAGCCGGGATTGAATTTGCTCTCTCCTTGTGTGTGATTGGGACTCAGTACCACTCCAGCTGGTATTGATAGAGGCCTATATTGAATTGGCTCTTTCCTGCTGTGTGAGTGGGACTCAGTTCCACTCCAGCTGGTATTAATAGAGGCCTGGATTGAATTGCCTCTTTCCTGGTGTGTGAGTGGGACTCAGTTCCACTCCAGCTGGTATTAATAGAGGTCTGTATTGAATTGACTCTTTCCTGGTGTCTGTGTGGGACTCAGTTCCACTGCAGCTGGTATTAATAGAGGTCTGTATT
Organism: Heterodontus francisci; assembly: GCF_036365525.1. Lineage (NCBI taxonomy): Eukaryota > Metazoa > Chordata > Chondrichthyes > Heterodontiformes > Heterodontidae > Heterodontus > Heterodontus francisci. The sequence goes on along the minus strand of NW_027140466.1, from coordinate 1,485,371 downwards.
GAATTGACTTTTTCCTGGTGTCTGTGTGGGACTCAGTTCCACTCCAGCTAGTTTCGATAGAGTTCTGGATTGAATTGACTCTTTCCAGATGTGTGTGTGGGACTCAGATCCACTCCAGCTGGTATGAATAGAGGGCTGGATTGAATTGGCTCCTTCCTGGTGAGTGAGTGGGGCTCAGTCCCACTCCAGCTGGTATTCAGAGTTCTCGATTGAATTGGCTCTTTCCTGTTGTGAGAGTGGGACTCAGTACCACTCCAGCTGGTATTAATAGAGGTCTGTATTGAATTGACTCTTTCCTGGTGTCTGTGTGGGACTCAGTTCCACTCCAGCTGGTTTCGATAGAGTTCTCGATTGAATTGGCTCTTTCCTGGTGTGTGAGTGGGGCTCAGTACGCGCCAGCTGGTATTAATAGAAGCCTGGATTGAATTGGCTCTTTCCGAGTGTGTGAGCGGGGCTCAGTCGCATTCCAGCTGGTATTAATAGAGGTCTGGATTGAATTGATACTTTCCTGGTGTGTGAGTGGAACTCAGTACCTCTCCAGCTGGTATGAATAGAGGGCTGGATTTAATTGGCTCTTTCCAGGTGTGTGAGTGGGACTCAGTACCACAGCAGTTGATATTTATTGAGGTCTGGATTGATTTGGCTCTTTCCTGGTGTGTGGGTGGGACTCAATACCACTCCTGCTGGTAATGATAGAAGCCTGGATTGAATTGGCTCTCTCCTTGTGTGTGATTGGGACTCAGTACCACTCCAGCTTGTATTAATAGAGGTCTGGATTGAATTGATACTTTCCTGGTGTGAGAGTGTGACTCAGTGCCACTCCAGCTGGTATTAATAGAGACCTGGATTTAATTGGCTCTTTCTTGGTGTGTGACTGAGACTCAGCACCACTCCAGTTGATATTAATTGAGGTCTGGATTGAATTGGCTCTTTACTGGTGTGTGAGTGGGGCTCAGTCGCATTCCAGCTGGTATTAATAGAGGCCTGGATTGAACTGGCTCTTTCCTGGTGTGTAAGTGGGGCTCAGTACCACTGCAGCTGGTATTAATCGAGGCCTGTATTGAATTGGCTCTTTCCTGGTGTGTGAGTGGGGCTCAGTACCACTCCAGCTGCTATTAATAGAGACCTGGATTGAATTGACTCTTTCCTGGTGTGAGAGTGGGACTCAGTCCCACTCCAGCTGGTATTAATATAGGTCTGGATTGAATTGCCTCTTTCCTGGTGTGTGAGTGGGGCTCAGTACCACGCCAGCTGGTATTAATAGAGACCTGTATTGAATTGGCTCTTTCCTGGTGTGTGAGTGGGGCTCAATACCACTCCTGTTGGTATTATAGAAGCCTGGATTGAATTGGCTCTCTCCTGGTGTGTGAGTGGGACTCAGTGCCACTCCAGCTGGTATTAATAGAGGTCTGGATTGAATTGGCTCTTTCATGGTGTGTGTGGGCCTCAGTACCATTCCAGCTGGTATTAATAGAGGCCTGGATTGAACTGGCTCTTTCCTGGTGTGTGAGTGGGACTCAGTACCATTCTAGCTTGTATTAATTGTGGTCTGGTTTTAATTGGCTCTTTCCTGGTGTGTGAGTGGGGCTCGGTACCTCTTCAGCTGGTGTTAATAAGAGGTCTGGATTGAATTGACTCTTTACTGGTGAGTGAGTGGGACTCAGTACCTCTCCAGCTGCTATTAATAAGAGGTCTGGATTGAATTGGCTCTTTCATGGTGTGTGTGGGACTCAGTACCACTCCAGCTGGTATTAATAGAGGCCTGGATAGAATTGGCTCCTTCCTGGTTAGTGAGTCTGGCACAGTACCACTCCAGCTGGTGTTAAGAGTTCTGGATTGAATTGGCTCTTTCCTGCTGTGTGAGTGGGACTCAGTTCCACTCCAGCTGGTTTCGATAGAGTTCTGGATTGAATTGACTCTTTCCAGGTGTGTGTGTGGGACTCAGATCCATTCCAGCTGGTATGAATAGAGGGCTGGATTGAATTGGCTCCTTCCTGGTGAGTGAGTGGGGCTCAGTCCCACTCCAGCTGGTATTAAGAGTTCTCGATTGAATTGGCTCTTTCCTGGTGTGTGAGTGGGGCTCAGTCGCATTCCAGCTGGTATTAATAGAGGTCTGGATTGAATTGGCTCTTTCCTGGTGTGTGAGTGGAACTCAGTACCACTCCAGCTGGTATGAATAGAGGGCTGGATTTAATTGGCTCTTTCCAGGTGTGTGAGTGGGACTCAGTCCCACTCCAGCTGGTATTAATAGAGGTCTGGATTTAATTGGCTCTTTCCTGCTGTGTGGGTGGGACTCAGTACAACTCCAGATGGTATTAATAGAGGTCTGGATTGAATTGGCTCATTCCTGGTGTGTGTGTGGCACTCAATACCACTCCTGCTGGTAATGATAGAAGCCTGGATTGAATTGGCTCTGTCCTTGTGTGTGATTGGGACTCAGTACCACTCCAGCTTGTATTAATAGAGGTCTGGATTGAATTTATACTTTCCTGGTGTGTGAGTGGGGCTCAGTTCCACTCCAGCTGGTATTAATAGAGTCCTGGATTGAATTGGCTCTTTCCTGGTGTGTGAGTGGGACTCAGTGCCACTCCAGCTGGTATTAATAGAGACCTGGATTTAATTGGCTCTTTCTTGGTGTGTGAGTGGGACTCAGTACCACTCCAGTTGATATTAATTGAGGTCCGGATTTAATTGGCTCTTTCCTGGTGTGTGGGTGGGACTCCGCACTACTCCAGCTGGTATAAATAGAGGCCTGGATTGAATTGGCTCTTTACTGGTGTGTGAGTGGGACTCAGTACCACTGCAGCTGGTATTAATCGAGGCCTGTGTTGAATTGGCTCTTTCCTGGTGTGTGAGTGGGGCTCCGTACCTCTCCAGCTGGTATTAATAGAGACCTGTATTGAATTGCCTCTTTCCTGGTGTGTGAGTGGGACTCAGTATCAGGCCAGCTGATATTAATATTGGTCAGGATTGAATTGGCTCTTTCCTGGTGTGTGAGTGGGACTCAGTCCCACTCCAGCTGGTATTAAGAGGTCTGGATTGAATTGCCTCTTTCCTGGCGTGTGAGTGGGACTCAGTACCACTCCAGCTGGTATTAAGAGGTCTGGATTGAAATGCCTCTTTCCTGTAGTATGAGTGGGACTCAGTACCACTCCAGCTGGTATTCATAGTGGTCTGGATGGAATTGGCTCTTTCCTGTTGTGTGAGTTGGACTCAGTCCCACTCCAGCTGGTATTAAGAGGTCTGGATTGATTTGCCACTTTCCTGGTGTGTGAGTGGGACTCAGTACCACTCCAGCTGGTATTAATAGAGGCCTGGATAGAATTGCCTCTTTCCTGGTGTGTGAGTGGGACTCAGTACCACTCCAGCTGGTATTAATTGAGTCCTGGATAGAATTGCTTCTTTGCTGGTGTGTGGGTGGGACTCAGTACCACTCCAGCTGGTGTTCATAGAGGTTTCGATTGAATTGGCTCTTTCCTGGTGTGTGAGTGGCACTCAATACCACTCCTATTGGCATTGATAGAAGCCTGGAATGAAGTAGCTCTCTCCTGGTGTGTGAGTGGGACTCAGTGCCACTCCAGCTGGTATTAATAGAGGTCTGGATTGAATTGGCTCTTTCATGGTGTGTGTGGGCCTCAGTACCATTCCAACTGGTATTAATAGAGGCCTGGATTGAACTGGCTCTTTCTGAGTTTGTGAGTGGGACTCAGTACCACTCTAGCTTGTATTAATTGTGGTCTGGTTTTAATTGGCTCTTTCCTGGTGTGTGAGTTGGGCTCAGTACCACTCCAGCTGGTATTAATTGAGGCCTGGATAGAATTGCCTCTTTCCTGGTGTGTGAGTGGGACTCAGTACCACTCCAGCTGGTATTAATTGAGGCCTGGATAGAATTGCCTCTTTCCTGGTGTGTGAGTGGGGCTCAGTACCATTCCAGCTGGTATTAATAGAGGCCTGGATAGAATTGGCTCTTTCATGGTGTGTGATTGGGCCTCAGTACCATTCCAGCTGGTATTAATAGAGGCCTGGATAGAATTGGCTCCTTCCTGGTGTGTGAGTGGGACTCAGTGCCACTCCAGCTGTTATTACTAGTGGTCTGGATTTAATTGGCTCTTTCCTGGTGTGTGATTGTGACTCAGTACCACTCCAGCTGGTATTAATTGAGGTCTGGATTTAATTGACTCTTTCCTGGTGTGTGAGTGGGGCTCAGTGCCACTCCAGCTGGTATTAATTGAGGTCTGGATTTAATTGACTCTTTCCTGGTGTGTGAGTGGGGCTCAGTGCCACTCCAGCTGGTATTAATTGAGGTCTGGATTTAATTGACTCTTTCCTGGTGTGTGAGTGGGGCTCAGTGCCACTCCAGCTGGTATTAATTGAGGTCTGGATTTAATTGGCTCTTTCCTGGTGTGTGAGTGGGACTCAGTACTACTCCAGCTGGTATTAATAGAGGTCTGGATTGAATTGGCTATTTACTGGTGTGTGAGTGGCACTCAATGCCACTCCTGCTGGTAATGATAGAAGCCGGGATTGAATTTGCTCTCTCCTTGTGTGTGATTGGGACTCAGTACCACTCCAGCTGGTATTGATAGAGGCCTATATTGAATTGGCTCTTTCCTGCTGTGTGAGTGGGACTCAGTACCACTCCAGCTGGTATTAATAGAGGCCTGGATTGAACTGGCTCTTTCCTGGTGTGTAAGCGGGGCTCAGTACCACTGCAGCTGGTATTAATCGAGGCCTGTATTGCTTTGGCTCCCTCCTGGTGTGTGAGTGGGGCTCAGTACCACTGCAGCTGGTATTAATCGAGGCCTGTATTGAATTGGCTCTTTCCTGTATGCGAGTGGGACTCAGTACCAATCCAGATTGTATTCATAGAGGTCGGGATTGAATTGCCTCTTTCCTGGTGTGTGATTGGGACTCAGTACCACTCCAGCTGATATTAATAGAGGTCTGGATTGATATGGCTCTTTCCTGGTGTGTGAGTCGGACTCAGTACCACTCCAGCTGGTATTAATAGAGGTCTGGATTGAAATGCCTCTTTCCTGGTGTGTGATTGGGGCTCAGTACCACTCCAGCTGGTATTAATGGAGGCCTGGATTGAATTGGCTCTTTCCTGGTTCGTGAATCGGACTCAGTACCAATCTAGCTGTTTTTAATAGAAGGCTGGATTGAATTGGCTCTTTCCTGGTGTTTTAGTGGGGCTCGGTACCACTCCAGCTGGTGTTCATAGAGGTTTCGATTGAATTGGCTCTTTCCTGGTGCGTGAGTGGGGCTCAGTACCACTCCAGCTGGCATTAATAGAGGCCTGGATAGAATTGCCTCTTTCCTGGTGTGTGAGTGGGACTCAGTACCACTCCTGTTGGTATTGATAGAGGTCTGGATTGAATTGGCTCTTTCCTGGTGTGTGAGTGGGCCTCAGTACCATTCTAGCTTGTATTAATTGTGGTATGGATTTAATTGGCTCTTTCCTGGTGTGTGAGTGGGACTCAGTACCACTCCAGCTGGTATTATTGGAGGCCTGGATTGAATTGGCTCTTTCCTGGTTCGTGAGTGGGGCTGAGTACCACTCCAGCTGGCATTAATAGAGGCCTGGATAGAATTGCCTCTTTCCTGGTGTGTGAGTGGGACTCAGTACCACTCCAGCTGCTATTAATAGAGGCCTGGATTGTTTTGGCACTTTTCAGGTGCGTGAGTGGGGCTCAGTACCACTCCAGCTGGTATTGATATAAGCCTCGATTGAATTGGCTCTCTCCTGGTGTGAGTGGGACTCTGTGCCACTCCAGCTGGTATAAATAGAGGCCTGGATTGAATTGGCTCTATACTGGTGTGTGAGTGGGACTCAATACCACTCCTGCTGGTTTTGATAAATGCCTCGATTGAATTGGCTCTCTCCTGGTGTGAGTGGGACTCAGTGCCACTCCAGCTGGTATTAATAGAGGCCTGGTTTGAATTGGCTCTTTCCTGGAGTTTGAGTGGGAGTTAATTCCACTGCAGCTGGTATTAATAGAGGCCTGTAATGAACTGTCCCTTTCCTGCTGTGTTTGTGGGACTCAGTACCACTCCAACTGGTGTTAATAGAGGTCTGGATTGCATTGGCTCTTTCCTGGTATGTGCGTGGGACTCAGTACCACTCCAGCTTGTGTTAATGGAAGCCTGGAATGAACTGTCTCTTTCCTGGTGTGTGAGTGGGTCTCAGTCCCACTCCAGCTGGTATCAATCGCGGTCTGGCTTTAATTAGCTTTTTCCTGGTGTGTCAGTGGGACTCAGTACCACTCCAGCTGGTGTTAATATAGGCTCGGTTTCAATTGGCTCTTTCCTGGTGTGTGAATGGGACTCAGTACCACTCCAGCTGGTGTAAATAGAGACCTGGATTGAATTGGCTCTTTCCTGGTGTGTGAATGAGCCTCAGTACCACTCCAGCTGGTATTAATATAGGCTCAAATTCAATTGGCTCTTATCTGGTGTGTGAGTGGGGCTCAGTACCACTCCAGCTGGTATTCATAGAGGTCTGAATTGAATTGGCTGTTTCCTGGTGTGTGTGTGGGACTCAGTACCACTCCAGCTGGTTTTAACAAAGGCCACTTCGATCTGATGATATGCACTGTTGACTGTTTGATGTCACCTGCACCACGGCCATTTTAAGCGACATGTGCTGCGGCCATTCTAAATGACGTTCTCTGCGGTCTGTTTGATGTCACCTTCACTGCGGCCATTTTACGTGACATGTGGTACGACCATTTTAAATGATATGCACTGTGGTCTGTTTGATGTCACCGTCACTGCGTCCATTTTAAATTTTATGCTCTGTGGTCTGTTTGATGTCACCTTGACTGCAGCCATTTTACGTGACATGTGCTGCGGCCATTTTCAATGATATGCACTGTGGTCTGTTTGATGTCACCTTCACTGCGGCCATTCTACGTGACATGTGGTACGGCCATTTTAAATGATATGCACTGTTGTCTGTTTGATGTCACCTTCACTCTGGCCATTTTACGTGACATGTGCTGCGGCCATTTTCAATAATATGCTCTCTGGTCTGTTTGATGTCACCTTCACTGCGGCCATTTTACGTGACATGTGCTGCGGCCATTTTCAATAATATGCTCTGTGGTCTGTTTGATGTCACCTTCGCTGCGGCCATTTTAAGCGACATGTGCTGCGGCCATTTTCAATAATATGCTCTGTGGTCTGTTTGATGTCACCTTCACTGCGGCCATTTTAAGCGACATGTGCTGCGGCCATTTTAAATGTTATGCTCTGTGGTCTGTTTGATGTTACCTTCACTGCGGCCATTTTACGCGACATGTGCTGCGGCCATTTTAAATGATATGCACTGTGATCTGTTTGAATTGAGAGTAATCCACGGGGATCATTTTCAATGTTTTCTGTCCAGGGCAGTGAATGTAACAGATTATAAATGAGAATAAAATCTTATAAAAGATAATAAATCAAAGACAATCATAAATATTATAAAGATTTACAAAGTGAGAGGAAGAATTATAAACAGTTTATAAAGGTTGTAAAGGTCAGTAAATGTTTATAAATTATTATAAATTATTATCAATAATTATCAGGATTCTTTTAGTTTGAAAGGGATTACAAAAGAATCAGAAAGATTCAGACCCCGCCCCCACTCCCGTCACCCTGGAAACAGACCCCGCCCCCACTCCCGTCTCCCTGGAAACAGATCCCGCCCCCACTCCGTCACCTTGGAAACAGACCCCGCCCCCACTCCCGTCACCCTGGAAACAGACCCCGCCCCCACTCCCGTCTCCCTGGAAACAGACCCCGCCCCCACTCCCGTCACCTTGGAAACAGACCCCGCCCCCACTCCCGTCACCCTGGAAACAGACCCCGCCCCCACTCCCGTCACCTTGGAAACAGACCCCGCCACCACTCCCGTCAATCTGGAAACAGACCCCACACCCACTCCCGTCACCTTGGAAACAGACCCCGCCCCCAATCCCGTCACCTTGGAAAAAGACACCGCCCCCACTCATGTCACCCTGGAAACAGACCCCGCCCCCACTCCCGTCACCCTGGAAACAGACCCCGCCCCCACTCCCGTCACCCTGGAAACAGACCCCGCCCCCACTCCCGTCACCCTGGAAACAGACCCCGCCCTCACTCCCGTCACCATGGAAACAGACCCCCGCCCCCACTCCCGTCACCCTGGAAACAGACCCCGCCCCCATTCCCGTCACCTTGGAAACAGACCCCGCCCCCAATCCCGTCACCTTGGAAACAGACCCCGCCCCCACTCACGTCACCCTGGAAACAGACCCCGCCCCCACTCCCGTCACCTTGGAAACAGACCCCACCTCCAATCCCGTCACCCTGGAAACAGACCCCGCCCCCTCTCACGTCACCCTGGAAACAGACCCCGCCCCCACTCCCGTCACCATGGAAACAGACCCCGCCCCCACTCCCCGTCACCCTGGAAACAGACCCCGCCCCCACTCCCGTCACCTTGGAAACAGACACCGCCTCCAATCCCGTCACCCTGGAAACAGACCCCGCCCCCACTCACGTCACCCTGGATACAGACCCCGCCCCCACTCCCGTCACCCTGGAAACAGACCCCGCCCCCACTCCCGTCACCTTGGAAACAGACCCCGCCCCCAATCCCGTCACCTTGGAAACAGGCCCCGCCCCTACTCCCGTCACACGGGAAACAGACCCCGCCCCCACTCCCGTCCCCCTGGAAACAGACCCCGCCCCCACTCCCGTCAACCTGGAAACAGACCCCGCCCCCACTACCGTCACCCTGGAAACAGACCCCGCCCCCGCTCCCGTCACCCTGGAAACAGACCCCGCCCCCACTCACGTCACCCTGGAAACAGACCCCGCCCCCACTCCCGTCACTTTGGAAACAGACCCCGCCCCCACTTCCGTCACCTTGGAAACAGACCCCGCCCCCAATCCCGTCACCTTGGAAACAGGCCCCGCCCCTACTCCCGTCACCCGGGAAACAGACCCCGCCCCAACTCCCGTCACCCTGGAAACAGACGCCGCCCCCACTCCCGTCAACCTGGAAACAGACCCCGCCCCCACTACCGTCACCCTGGAAACAGACCCCGCCCCCGCTCCCGACACCTTGGTAACAGACCCCGCCCCCACTCCGTCACCCGGGAAACAGACCCCGCCCCCACTCCCGTCACCCGGGAAACAGACCCCGCCCCCACTCCCGTCACCCTGGAAACAGACCCCGCCCCCACTCCGTCACTCTGGAAACAGACCCCGCCCGCACTCCCATCACCTTGGTAACAGACCCCGCCCCCACTCGCGTCCTCTGGAAACAGACCCCGCCCCCACCCCCGTCACTCTGGAAACAGACCCCGCCCCCACCCCCTTCACCCTGGAAACAGACCCCGCCCCCACTCCGGTCACCTTGGTAACATACCCCGCCCCCACTCGCCGTCACCTTGGAAACAGACCCCGCCCCCACACCCGTCACCATGGAAACAGACCCCGCCCCCACTCCCGTCACTCTGGAAACAGACCCCGCCCCCATTCGCCGTCACTCTGGAAACAGACCCCGCCCCCATTCGCCCTCACCTTGGAAACAGACCCCGCCCCCATTCGCCGTCACCTTTAAACAGACCCCGCCCCCATTCGCCGTCACCTTGGAAACAGACCCCGCCCCCATTCGCCGTCACTCTGGAAACAGACCCCGCCCCCGCCCCGTCACCTTGGTAACAGACCCCGCCCCCACTCCCGTCACCCGGGAAACAGACCCCGCCCCCACTCCCGTCACCCTGGAAACAGACCCCGCCCCCACTCCCGTCACTCTGGAAACAGACCCCGCCCCACTCCCGTCACCTTGGTAACAGACCCCGCCCCCACTCCCGTCACCATGGTAACAGACCCCGCCCCCACTCGCGTCCTCTGGAAACATACCCCGCCCCCACTCGCCGTCACCTTGGAAACAGACCCCGCCCCCACTCCCGTCACTCTGGAAACAGACCCCGCCCCCAGTACCGTCAATCTGGAAACAGACCCCGCCCCCATTCGCCGTCACCTTGGAAACAGACCCCGCCCCCACTCTGTCTCCATGGTGACAGTCTCCTCCCCCGCTCTGTCTCCATGGTGAGAGGCCCCTCCCCCGCTCTGTCTCCATGGTGACAGTCCCCTCCCCCGCTCTGTCTCCATGGTGACAGTCCCCTCCCCCTCTCTGTCTCCATGGTGAGAGGCCCCTCCCCCGCTCTGTCTCCATCACGACAGTCCCCTCCCCCGCTCTGTCTCCATGGTGAGAGGCCCCTCCCCCGCTCTGTCTCCATGGTGAGAGGCCCCTCCCCCGCTCTGTCTCCATGGTGAGAGGCCCCTACCCTCTCTGTCTCCATGGTGACAGGCCCCTCCCCCGCTCTGTCTCCATGGTGAGAGTCCCCTCCCCCGCTCTGTCTCCATGGTGTCAGTCTCCTCCCCCGCTCTGTCTCCATGGTGACAGGCCCCTCCCCCGCTCTGTCTCCATGGTGAAGCGCCCCTCCCCCTCTCTGTCTCCATGGTGACAGTCCCCTCCCCCGCTCTGTCTCCATGGTGAGAGGCCCCTCCCCCGCTCTGTCTCCATGGTGAGAGGCCCCTCCCCCGCTCTGTCTCCATGGTGAGAGGCCCCTCCCCCGCTCTGTCTCCATGGTGAGAGGCCCCTCCCCCGTTCTGTCTCCATGGTGACAGTCCCCTCCCCCGCTCTGTCTCCATGGTGACAGTCCCCTCCCCGCTCTGTCTCCATGGTGAGAGGCCCCTCCCCCGCTCTGTCTCCATGGTGACAGTCTCCTCCCCCGCTCTGTCTCCATGGTGACAGTCCCCTCCCCCGCTCTGTCTCCATGGTGACAGTCCCCTCCCCCGCTCTGTCTCCATGGTGACAGTCCCCTCCCCCGCTCTGTCTCCATGGTGACAGTCTCCTCCCCCCGCTCTGACTCCATGGTGACTGTCCCCTCCCCCGCTCTGTCTCCATGGTGACAGTCCCCTCCCCCGCTCTGTCTCCATGGTGAGAGGCTCCACTCCCGCTCTGTCTCCATGGTGACTGTCCCCTCCCCCGCTCTGTCTCCATGGTGACAGTCCCACCCCCGCTCTGTCTCCATGGTGACAGTCCCCTCCCCCGCTCTGTCTCCATGGTGAGAGGCCCCACCCCCGCTCTGTCTCCATGGTGACAGACCCCTCCCCCGCTCTGTCTCCATGGTGAGAGGCCCCACCCCCGTTCTGTCTCCATGGTGACAGTCCCCTCCCCCGCTCTGTCTCCATGGTGACAGTCCCCTCCCCCGCTGTGTCTCCATGGTGACAGTCCCCTCCCCCGCTCAGTCTCCATGGTGACAGTCTCCTCCCCCGCTCTGTCTCCATGGTGACAGGCCCCTCCCCCGCTCTGTCTCCATGGTGACAGTCCCCTCCCCCGCTCTGTCTCCATGGTGACAGGCCCCTCCCCCTCCTCTGATTATTGAATTAATTTAACAATTGTATTAAAGGGATATTTCAGCACATTCTTCACCTGCTCTCTGAACTGAGTCTGGGTCACGGCGTAAATCACAGTGTTTGTGGAGCAGCTCAGGAGCTGGAGCATGAAGGACAATTCCTGCAGAAACAGAGGGAGATAAACAGACAGATAACCCATCCAGTACATCCTCCACCATATAGAATACACCATTAACAGGGCCCACAACAGCATGAAATTACCAGAGATAACTAACAGTAAAATGATAGATTTCCTTCGACTCTCCATCTCGGGGTCTCTGTGACTCTTCCCACTGCTGTGAGCCCGGAGTCTCCTGCGTCCTCTGCTGCTCACTAAAATGTGTCTGACGGTGAGAGCGTTGAGCAGCAGAATCAGCACAAATGGGATGACCGGGGTTAGAATGTAGTGGAGGAACTCGATTGTTCCCCAGACACGAGATATCTGAACATCTATTGTTACCTCACAAAACCAGGGATTGTTCCACAGCCAATACCAACCCGTTAACATAAAATACCAGAAGATGTTCTTTAAACAGCTCAGCAAACTCACTGTTCCCACAACCACAGCACATGTTTTCTCACTGCAATATTTACTTTTCAGATTCTGACAACAAATGGCCACAAATCGATCAAAGGTGAAAGTGACGGTGAACCAGACAGAACAGTCTGTGACTGTGTAAAGCAGGACGGCGTGGATATTACACACGGGGATGTACCACAGGAACTGAAACTGTTCCCGATAAACAATGGGAATGTGTCTGAATATCAGGTCCAGGATAATGACCAGTAGATCCGCCGCTGACATGGCCACCAGGTACCGAGTGACACATTTGGAGAGACCGCACTTTCCCCGAGACAGGATCCCAATCGTCAGCAAGTTAACTGTGAGGAAGGGAAATAAACAGAGAAATTAGACATCAGACTGGAGCAATGTTACCAGATCTGTGTATGTGTGTGAGTGTCAGAAAGAGAGAAAAAGAGGGTGTGCACATATTTGAGAGAATGTGATTCAGCAAGTGTGTGTGTCTGTGAGTGCATGTGAGCGCGAGAGAGACAAAGAGACAGAGTGTCTGTGTGTATATATATATATAAATATATATATATATATATCTCAGTGCCTGGGTTCTGGTGTGTGTGTGTGTGTGTGTGTGTGCATATATATATAAGTCTCAGTATCTGGGCTGTGGTGCGTGTTTGTGTGTGTGTGCATATATATAAGTCTCAGTGTCTGGGCTGTGCTGTGTGTGTGTGTGTGTGTGTGTGTGTATATATATAAGTCTCAGTGTCTGTGCTGTGGTGTGTGTGTGTGTGTGTATGTGTGCATATATATAAGTCTCAGTGTCTGGGCTGTGGTGTGTGTGTGTGTGTGTGTGCATATATATAAGTCTCAGTGTCTGGGCTGTGCTGTGTGTGTGCGTGTGTGTATGTGTGT